>NW_024412453.1:13605412-13607993 GCF_014898765.1 Herpailurus yagouaroundi
TGTGTGTGTGTGTGTGTGTGTGTGTGTGTGTGTGTGTGTGTGTTTCTACAGGTAAGATCCCAGGTCTGGGACATGGACAATATATCTGTGTGTGTGTGTGTGTGTGTGTGTGTGTGTTACTGGTAATCGAGTAATAGGAAAAACAAACATTTGCATCCCAATGACAGAGAACCAAGTTAACCTCATGGGAATACGGAACAACTGGCCATTCTAGTAGGATGGGGACATGCCTGGCACCCTGTGTTAAGATCTTAGTGAAGTTCCCATCACTTACACGCTAATGTGGGCTGATTCATTCTCAAACGATACATTTTTGTATTTTTCGTGGAAATTGTCAAGCTACATTGTTACCCTAAATAGAATATTACTAAAGTGCTTTAACCAAGCCAGCTGGAAGCCCTGGCATTTCATCCATATTGTTATTTATATACATATTTAGAGCTGCCACCTGCCTGTTACTTGGCTGTATCATAAAGCAGGGCTGTTCCCGTTTCATTACACTTTGACATTTTACTATAACTGCGTGGCTTCCCATTCCTTAGTTTCCAATTGCTCTGCAGCCACTCTTGAATTATATTGCCTTGGTAATAGAATAAAAATCTTTCTCTGTGGTAGTACTAGTCTCTCTCTTTCTCTCTCTCTCTCTCCGTTCTTCCCCCCCCCCCATCATACCCAGATGGTACAAAGCGTTGCTGGCACATGTAACAATTATAGCACAGCTTCTGCTGCTTAAATGAACCCCCACAAACCCCACTGAGTTAGATTAGATTAGGGAATTGGGAGGTGAGCAGGAAGGCTGGCCAGTGGTCTCAGCTGAAGCCGATGGCTATTTGGTTGTGCCTCTGTGAGATGGGAAATAAATGTTTCCTGCCCCAGAATGGTGCTGGGAGCCCCGACCTCAGAACGAGAATACAGGAAGGAAAGCCAACAACTCAATTAAAGGGAGGGAGGTTTAATTTCAAAATGGTAGCATAGTCCAATCTACCAGAATATTTGCAGCTCACTCAGTGTTTAAGAGCTGGATTTCAAGACCAAGGGGAGAGAATGAGTTTGGGGATCCCCTCCACCCTTGTGCATAAGTTAGTGTACCACAGTCTTAAGCATAAGATACATAGAAAAGCCGGCCCACCTGAGTGAACTTCTCCACTGCCTCAGACAACCAGGTTGAGGGGACAGGGCTTTCTCTTGTGTTCAATTTCCTGAACTATTTCAGTTAAAAGAAAGGACTTCTTGCAATCATTGCAAGAAGAAGCATGCTGTCAAGACATCCCCTGCCGGATTTGCACAGAGTAAGCACACAATAAAAACTCCTAGAAGTGAGTAGAATTGAGTCTACTTTGAATACAGCAGGTCCCATTCAAAAGCCTCCCTAGAAGTCCTAGACGTCTGGTATCCCCCACTCAATGTGTGTTTCCCCATCTCCCAGGAAGCTGGCTGCGCTCAGTGTAATTCTACTCCTCCAATGTAGTAACCGTCAGTCAGCCTGTCCTTCCTGGCGGGTCAGTATCCTCCTTGTTGCTCGGGGACTCCCAGCTGCCTCTGAGTTTACGACTCAGAGGCAAAGCCCAGGTCTTATCTCATCAGAGTGGTAATTGAAGGAGGCAGTCGCCTTTTTGTGTCACAGGGAAAGGACTCTTCAGTGGCTGGCCTTTGAGCCACCAAACCACACTCTAAATTCTTGCCCTGCAATCCACCTGCTCCCTGCTCTCTCGCTGCTCATGCTGGACTCCAGATCCCTGCATCTAAGGCTGTCACTCAGCCTCATAAATGTCTAGCTGGATCTCCAGGTTCTGCTCCCAAAACTCACTTCAGCAGCCCAAAGACCTAATCGTTAATGTCCGTGCCTAGCACCCAGTAGGCAATTAATAGATGCCAATGCCCTTCTCTTTACTTGAAAGGCACAAGAAGTGAAAAAGGAGAGGCGGTGGCCATGAGCAGTCAAGTCCCAAACATGCCAGAAACTCCCTTTTTCGCCTTAAGAAACTTACCCGGGGTAAATATGGACTGAATGAGTGCGTCCCCTTGCAAACTCATGTGTCCAAACCTAACTCTAGAGGTGACAATGTTCAGAGGTGAAGCTTCTGGGGGGGTGGGGAGGTCATGAAAGTGGAGCCCTAATGAATGGGATTGGTACCTTCATAGAAGAGTCCAAGAGAGTGCCCTGACCCCCTCTGCTGTGAGAAGGGTGTGGTAAAAACACAAAAGACACGATGAACTAGGAAGCAGTCCTCACCAGAAGCCGAATCGGCCGGCACCCCAATCAAGGACTTCTGAGCCTCCAGCATCGCAAGAAACAAATGTCTTGCTCACAAGCTGCCCAGACTATGGTGCTGTGTCACGGCAGCCCAGATACACTGAGACAGGCTCCCTGGGCCATCATTTCTTCATCTGTAACCTGAGGGGGATTATCTCCTAGTTCTTAGAGCCAGCTTTATTCTCTCCAGTACCTTCTGTTTGAACGTGCTCTTTGCACAGCTCTCCTTTTATTCATGCTTTAGACTGGTGCCTCCATTCCTTCTTCCCTCCCTCCCTCCCTCCCTTCCTTTTCTTCCTTCCCTCCTCCCTTCCTCCCTTCCTCCCT
>NW_024412453.1:13608093-13658890 GCF_014898765.1 Herpailurus yagouaroundi
TCCTCTCCTCTCCTCTCCTCTCCTCTCCTCTCCTCTCCTCTCCTCCCTCTTTCCCACCCTCCCTTCCCTTTCCTTCCTTCCTTCTTCCCCCCTTCCCTCCCTCCCTCCCTTCCTTCCTTCCTTCTCCCCCTCCCCATTTTTGACAGCATGCTCAGGGTTCTCCAGTCACAATAATCACTGCTGTCAGATTTTCCTCTTCCATCTTTCAGCTAATTCCCAGCACGCAAGCAACTAAGATTATAGTGTCTGAAGTCCCACACCCAGAAAAGGTCCAGGGAGACGGGTCCCAAATGCCCCTGCGGCATCCTTCTCTCCACTCTGACACTGCACGTCCCCTGCATGGGGGCCAGAGATATAGTCCTCTGTTTCTCCCCGCTCTTGTGGCTTAATATCCTATTTGCCTTTTCAAATTCCTTCAAACGCCTTCCATCTCAGACCCACAGTCTTGGATGTCATCGGAACAAACCCCCAAGCATTTGTCTTTATGGCATAGGCTCTGTTTCCTCAGCCAAAAGCATCTGCTCAACATATAATCATTGAGCACAGACTACATACCAGCCACTGTTCTAGGCACAGGGGGTACACAGACCTGAATCTAGTAGAGGTTTGGAGTCTCCTGAGGGGGAGGTGACAACACCATGATAAACAAGTAAATATGTAAGTAAGGAAATTTCGTAACACGGCGAAACTACAACATAGGGCAATGGGCCAGACCATGACTCAGGGACCCATGTCCAAGTGTCCCTTGGCAAGGGGCACCATGAGTGAAACACACATGACAATGAAGAAGGACTCGCTCCTTGTAAGATCTGAGTGAAGAGCGCTCCAGGCAGCAAAAGTGCAAAGACCCACAGGCAGGTGGGAACAAGGAATCAAAAGACAACCCCATCAACTTGTCCCTCCTACGATCTTAAGAGCAAGTGGAGAGGATCTATATATGATTCCAGAAATATGGCATTTCAGAAAGACAGCATTTTCCCCAGAGCACAGAAGTTCATGACTTCTCTGTTATGGCTTCTATAACAGCTTTCTGAGCACTGAGCAAAGGAAGACAGAATGGTGAGTCTCCACATCTCAAGATTATTTTTATTTTTTAAAATTATATTTTTAATTTATTTTTGAGAGAGAGAGAGAAAGAGAGACAGAGACAGAGACAGAGTGCACAAGTGGGGAAGGAGCAGAGAAAGACAGAGATACAGAATGCAAAGCAGGCTCCAGGCTCTGAGCTGTCACCACAGAGCCTGACACAGGGCTTGAACTCATGGACTGCGAGATCATGACCTGAGCTAAAGTCAGATGCTTAGCCAACTGAGCCACCCAGGAACCACACTTTTCTTTTTTAAATCTGAAAATATTTTCTTTTCCCAGTTCACCTTAGATTATCTTCCCAAATGTTTGGCTCAGGATTCTCCTGGCTCAGGGGATTTACCAAAATTTTATGGAAGAGGACTGGCCAATAAACATCCCTTTGGCTGTCTTATCCCTCCCTCTTTTTTCTGATTAATATCTCATGCATCCTCCACTTTGGGCTTTCCACACTGTACAATCACATCCCGCTCACTGAGCTATGCGACATCCTTCCCACACCTCTTAAGCCCCCTTTTTCCAGTCTAGGAACTGACACAGGAAACCAGTTCTAGCCAGTGTTAGAAAGCCTGGGAAGACAATCCATCTTTTAAGTCAACTCCTTGAGTTTTTGGTGGATTCTAAGTTCATCCATCTCCTTTCACTGCCCCTCTCCCCCATTCACCACCTTTACGTGCTATACTGGGTTGAAGACTATCCTCCCAGACACTCATATCCACCTAGAACCTCAGAGTGTGACCTTATTTGAAAACAGGGTCTTTGTAGATGTTGCTAAAATAAAATCACACTGGATTGGGGGGGGGGCTCTAAACCCAAGGACTAGCGTCCTTATAAGAGGCCACAAAGAGAAGGAGGAAGGCTATGCGAAGATGCATTAATACAGTGACAGGCCAAGGGACCCCGAGGATTGTCAGCAGCTACCACAAGAAGCTAGGAAAGAAGCCCAGCACATATTCTCCCTCAGAGCTCTCAGACAGAGTAGATTCTACGCACACCTTGGTTTTAGACTTCTAGCTTCCAGAACTGAGAGAGAACACACTTCTGGTGTTCTAAGCCACCCTGTTTGTAGTAATTTGCTGTGGCACCCCAAGGAAACTACTTCACTTGGCTACATCCATACATCCTTTAATTCTTAGGTAAATGTCCCATCTTAAGAGTGGCCTTCAGTGACCTTGAGGCCTGGAGTCTTCAAACTTTCATGTGCCTCAGAATCCTGGGGGTGGGTGGTTCTTAAAGATGGAAACCTCTTTAAGGTCTGCCTACCCTCTGCATGCCAACCCCAGAGATTGGAATTTGGCAGTTCCAAAGAGGCCAGGAACCTACATGTCTAACAAGCTGCCTGAAGGGAACCAACCCAGCTAGTCAATAAAATGTATGCTGAGAAATCTGCTGTAACTCATGTCAATTCAACTACATTCCCTTCTTGCTTCCCCTAAGCACTATGACCTTGAACCAATGTATTGAACTGTCATTAGACTTGACTGTTAACCAATATTGATTATTGTTAATGTAGGAGGAGGGCAGTGAGAAGATTAGTCCAACTGAGGCAGAGGGTCACAGTGAGGAAAGGCAGGAGATCCAAAGTGGGGTGTGAAGCACAGTTCATGACCACCTCAGAGAATTAGCTTCCTTATTGCAAAATTTCATTTGGAAACACAGGCAGATAATCAGAAGGTGACAGAGCTGAAGCCTCAGAGAGCATCACTTATGGCTGAGTGTTTCCAAGGCCACACCTCACTTTCCTATACAGGGCTCCTGAATTGTGTGTATCTCACATTTTATAAAACCCAGATCCTCCTCTTCTGGGGAAACATGAAGAGGTGAGTTTAGGAGAGTTGAGGGGAGGGCTTTGATTACTGGGTTAAGAATTCTGGAGTTCCCGGAGTTTGTTCATGTGATTATTGCCTGAGACGGAGCTACTGGGTTTCTGGCATAAGGGAAGACAAACTCAGGCCTGGTCTGACAGACCTGGGTAGCACTCAGCAGCCTGGGAAAAGACTCATTTGGGAGGATGCTCAGATTACGTGTGCACACTGCTTAGTATGTGCTTGAAATACAATAAATGTCAATCTTCACTCCCCAACTCAGAGTTCAACTACTGGCAAATGTGGACACTTAACTCACACCATTTGGGGAGAACCTGATGAGAACCTCTAGTCCAGTTATACGAGGAAAACATGGGCTCCTCTGCTATATGCCTCTCGATTGTCTGAAACTAAGACCACACAATTGTCCAAGGGCAGCTTAGATGAAGTGACTTCTAAGTTTACAAACTCAAGTGACAGGCAACTCATTCACAGAGAGAGGGGGACAAAAGTCTTTTTTCCTCTAAATTCTCAAGGGTCTAGGGAGACTCAAAAGCTGGGCAAACATGTCCCAAAGAGCTGCTGGTTACTAAAGCCCAATTTGTCAATGGCAATTCTGTCTCCTTCTCTACTGTTAGTCATTTCACACAGCATCTTTGACAAGGAGTTAAGTCCCAGTTAACCCAGATTTCAGACAAGATGGAGTAGCAAAGGAGGAAAGTAAGACCACACTATAAAATTGTTGGCCAGGCTGAGATTAGAAGCAGAAGACTCCTGAGTCTTGGGATGGCCTTGTTTCAGCAAGGAAAGGACAGCTGTAGGAAGGAAAACCAAGCTTAACAGCTTAGTAATTCAGTAAACTAAAGCAGAAAATACCCACCCCATTCGAGGGTATTCATTCCACGAGAGTGGTTATTAAACAACGTCCATTGAGTGAGGACTTGGATAAAATGCTGAAAGAATATTTGTAGTTGTATACTAGCTACTGTTTGAGCAGGACTCTGGGCATCTTCAGAAGTCACCTCATGTGCAAGGACAGAGAAAATAACTGTGGTAGGAGGTCTTGTCATATTCTGAATTTCTCAGCGACCAGAGGGAAACGACCTGTGTATTCTGAGAAGGGTTCCATGGGGATGGGCTTGCTGGGGAGAAGACGTTTTACATTCTGAATCAGATGGCCACGACCTCATATGATTTATGGACCTGTCACTACTATTTGATGATGTATCAAATGCATCTTAAGAAGTTCATTTGATGACCCTCTTTAACTCTTAAAAGCTTGTCCTAATTATGCAGACCTGGGGCAAATACTGTGATTCTTGCTTTCATTTCCTCTAATGGAACTAGTATGTGGAGAGTTTAGGGGCCCCTGGGCCTCCAGGTTGGTGAGGGAGGAGAAGTGGAGGACTTTGTTGCTAACGGGTAAGGTCACAAGAGGACTGATCCATACTGAAGCACATGTCATCAATTTTTCCCCATTACCCATTTTCCTTCCACTGTTTATAATATTCCTACCAATACAGGTACCACTACCAACATCTTTAATACATTTAAGCCTTGTTAACCACTAGGTACTATGCTCAACCCTCTGCAAGGCGCTAGCCTTTTCCTACCTAGCACATTCCTCCAAGCCAGCACCAGCATCCACCATTGATAAGACAGCATTTCTCTGGGCAATATATAATGGTATTCATTTTTATTCGTCAAAGAAAAACTTCAAAGTCAGGCTCTGCAATGGAGTTGGGAAAAGTTGTTCATGTGACACATCATGATTATGGGTTTGCTGAGACTCAGAAATGACAGTGAACTTTTATGGGTAGTGTGATAGATAATTTCATGTGTCAGGTTGACTAGGCCAAGGGTGCCCAGATTGAGCATAGTATCTGGGTGTGTCTGTGAGGGTGTTTCTGGATGAGATGAGCATTGAAGTTGGTGGGCACCGTCCAATCCATTGTGGGTCAGAACAGAACAAAAAGGCTAAGGAAGGAAGGATTCATCCCCTGCCTGCCTACTTGAGCTGGGACATTTCATCTCATCTCCTCGTGACCTTGGACTGACATTTATACCATTGGCTTCCCTTGCTCTCAGGCCCTCAGGCTAGGATGGGAACTGCACTGCCAGGCTTTCCTGGGTCACCAGCTCACAGTCTGTGGGACTTCTCAGCCTCTATAATCTTGTGAGCTAATTCCATATAACCACATATCCACCATTGGTCTGGGTTCTTTGGAGAACGCTGACTAATACAGGTAGTGGTACTACTATCTGACTATCTACACTTGCCCCAGAGCCTTCAAATACAGGCCAGGATGAGGAAAGAGTGAGAGGCCCAGGCTGGCCAACCAGAAGCTGGTCAGAGACATCTTGCAGAACATCTTCATTATTTATAGCCACTGCCTTTGTGTTTCATTTGTCCACAGGTCTTAAAGACTCAGACTCTGTCATCTGTTCCCAATATGTCCACTGGCATCCCTTACTGGAGCCCTTTCTTTAGACTCTACAATCTCGTAACTAACTTTTGAAGATGTACATCTCCTTAAAAAAATGACCCTGCCCCAATCCCATGGACTCTATACCCGGCAGACCACACCCACCTTGGTAAGTTTACCATTTCCAAAAAAAGTCAACACATAAGGAATTACATGGGCAAGCTCCTGGGAAGGTGGACATTTCCATAAGACTTACAGCTGAAGACGTGTGTGACTGTAATCTGAAATAACAACCATAGCCAATGTTGGTTTAGTTTGATGTGGTTCATCGAACGTTTTGCATACAAATAGTCTTGTTTGACTTAAATACATACTATATTAACACATCTAACTTAAAACAACCACAGAAAACAATTCCAACTATTCTCTGATAGACAAACTGGAAGTATTCTCTTGAAGATAAATATGTATAGCTTTTGTTTCAACCGGAGAAAGGATGCCTAAGGCAACAAAGGGATATGAAAACAGCAATGTCTTATTGAAGGCAGTTCGGAAGCCAACATTTTCACCCCATGCACATCACTAACTAGTTACAAGGTCTTAGACAAGCCAGTTCACCTCTCTGCACATCAGGTTCCTTGTATTAAATAGGGGCAATAGATCTCTCCTGGCTCATTCTCAGGGTTTTTAGAGAGATTCAAACAAGACCCCACATGTGAAATACTTTTGAGTTGGTGAAGTACTGCCCCTCAAAACTGGATGTATACAGAAGTAGATGGCACGTTTTACGACCCTTAAACGTGATTAATGGAAAGGCTTTGAAAAACAGGTGTAAGAGAGCTACAGAAAGGTAAGGTGGGGGTGGCTTTATACAAGACAGGCTGCTGGATTTCATGCCTGGCCAAATTCAAGGGCCTTAGCCTGCCTACCAGTCAGATGCCGAACTGAAACCTTACAGGGAGATGAGAAAGAAGAGATGGGGGTTGGGGGGAAGCTCTTGAAGCCACAGCTTATTAAATCAATTACATGATTAATGTGAAAGAGTGTGTGTGAGCTGGAAGGAGGAGACAGTAGTTCGCTCAGTGCAGTAAAGGCCGCTGATCAAGCATTTTTTGTAACCTTTTAAGCCACCAAGAAAATTGCCTCTTGGTGGATGAATCAAACCGGAGAAATATATTTGTTGGCAGCTTTTCATATTAAAAAAAAAAAAAAAAGGTGGGAGTATATGAAATCTCCTGTACTGCTCAATCCCAGAATTGACAAATATTAGAACATTAGAAACATCTCCATGGGAATCAAGAGTGACGTTTTATCCTTGGTTACAGTTTCCTCGTGGAGCAGAAGGACAAAGTCTTATGATTTTGATAGGAATGGGGCTGCCCCACAGAAGAAAGGAGGCTGACTCAAGGGTTGAATGGAATTCTCTTCCCAGCACACCATGGGAGACACGCGCAAACCTCCCAGAGAAGTGTAAGTTCCATGAAAGCTCGTTAGGAACAGGCAATGACTCAAGTTCCATGAAAGCTTGTTAAGAACAGGCAATGACTCAAGTCATTTGTTTGATGGAGTTTGAAGATGAATTCTTGGAGGGCCATGGGCCACGTCCTGAATCAGGAAACAAACAAACAAACAAACAAACAAACAAAAACTCACGGAGGGGCCCCAACCAAATTAGCTGATCTGGTGAGTGACTACAGCAGGCTGAGGCCAGGGTTTCCATTAGCAACCAGGTCTTTCCCGTTCTGGTTGACAAGATGGACAACCATCCACCCTCGTAAAAGATTCATGACCCAACTTTGCACTCTCTACTGCTTGCTTTCTCATAAAACCAGTGCAAATCCTATCAAAAATTTAGCAGAATCCCTGCCTCATCTGTTTAGGCCTGAAGCTAGTTGCAGGGACAACTCATTAGGGACAGGCTCATTAAAACCAGCCCTTGGGCAAAAGCAGTTTGCGGGCCTCCTCATTTTCATTCGCTCTCACCTCCCAGCCTAACCTCCGTGAGCCCTCAGACACAGGGCTTCTAATGATTTTGTACAGTGTGCAGGTCTGTTCGAGGAGGCGCAGGGCCCAGGGTTCGACAAATACTGCTCCTTATGTCTGCCAAAGATAATCTGCGTCTTCTCCTTTGTGTGCTTTGGCGGGGGGAGGGCTGTGCTGGAGAGGGAAGTGTGCTAGGGAAAGGGAGGAGGGAATCCTCAAGGCGGGTGAGCTTCTCACCTGGGGACGGCTGGGGATTGCACATGGCCCTGGAGCAGTCACAGGAGCCCTGAGGACCCAACCAGAGCTCTGGCAGAACGAGGGCCAAAAGGTAAACTCTTCGGGGTTCCGTTCGTGCATCCTGTTCAGCCCAGCGCTCAGACCCTTGGGCACCTGGAGCTTGAGCAACAGCCTGGCTAATGGATTCATTACCAGATGTTTTCTGCTGAGTGCCAGGAATGCCATCCTCTACATGAACTAAAGAAGCAGCATATTTGTGCTGAGAAAGAGCTGTTGGATCCTCCAGGCACCGCTGCAAAGGACAGGCGGTCCCGACGCAGACGCACAGCTTTCTGGTTGCCAATTTTCTCTGGGCAAGTTTATTTTTCAAGGGGCCAGAGGAGGGGGCTCTAAACTCACGTGCCTGTGGTGGCCGGTGGGTAGTTAAGCAGGCTGAGGCAGCCAGGTCAACAGAGAGTAACAGAGACTGTGTTGAACTGGAAAGCTCACGCCCCACTTACGAGGCCACATGCTGCAGCACTCAGGCTGACGGCTGAAATAGAAGGAAGTTGCCCAATATGCCCGCAGTCCGATTTTTCTCAACAGGCCAGAAAACTAGATTTTAAGTGGAATCTTGAAGCATTTAAATGTCGGCAGCTAATAACAGAAAGTGAAAGCCACAACCGTATGGGTGAAAGAAAAGCAGAGATTTCAGGTTTACAACACCTGATTTGAGAAAGACACGGAATTGGGAGGAGTCTAGATTCTAGTGTTACAGGTGATGACATCAGCACATCTACGAGCGCCTATAGGCCCCTGTCTGCTCTTCTGCAAAGTGAGGGGCTAGTCCCTGAGATCTCTTAGGCCAACATTCTATGACTCTGATCCTTTAAAAGTAAACTTTATTAGGTAGGGCTTACAGTTTCCGAAAGCACTTAGCCATCTCAAATGGAACTAATATGTTAATAGCCCCACCATTGCCAAAGCCATTGATGCTGATTGTTCTTAAAACAAAGATGATTAGCCTCATAGAGCTTCCAGAATCGCCAAGTCAGGCGCATGAAGCACTGATTCCCTAACCTCACTGGGCCGGGTTGGTTCCTGGGGCCAATGAATGAGTGGCAGAGCCCTGGTGGCAGCTGCGTCTTACAGGTA
This sequence comes from Herpailurus yagouaroundi, assembly GCF_014898765.1. Lineage (NCBI taxonomy): Eukaryota > Metazoa > Chordata > Mammalia > Carnivora > Felidae > Herpailurus > Herpailurus yagouaroundi. Next base: position 13,616,765 of record NW_024412453.1, read on the forward strand.
CCAAGCAGGTCACTCTGTCCACCCTTCCCTTAAGAGGGTGCAGTTGGACTTAACCGGCAGCTGGCACACCTGTGCCACCCAGGACTCTTTGGTTCCTTGCAGCCTCTCAGGTACCGCTAAAGGTGGGGACAACAGCACAACAGGTGACGTTGAGGAGGCAAAGCCCTGGGTCCTCTCCCTTCTTTCTTTCCTCCTATCCTGCCCCACACAGATGCTCCATTTGACCAGCCGCATTTTGTGCGTTCACCTGACACTTTGAGCCAGATGTGTGAACCCAAATACATATGCTAAGGAAGTAATCTAAACATTCTCCAAATGAAAAGTATGAAACTCACAGCAGGATCTCTAAGCCCTAATTTTCTAGAAGCCTGAGGATTTGCTGAACTAGCTGAGCCACTTACTGTCTAGACTGGCCGTTATCCATCAGGCTCCCTGTGCCCATCAGCTACTGGAGCTGGGGGTACACGAGGGGATTTCCTTCTCTGAACTCATCATATTCATCCCTCTTCCTCACCTGAAAAGGTGACCACAAAATCAGTAAACCTGCTTTTACCCTCTGTTAATTCTCTGCTGTCCACCTTGCACTACCCCAATAGACTATGGCTGGGGTCAAACACACTCTGTGCCACTTATTTGGGGAGACCATAAAGCCACAGTGGCATGATTTCCCTTGTCAGGAACAATCTGGTGGTTCTGTGGTTAAGGAGACCAAGAGTCTACACCACCAATCTATTCCAGTGCAACGGTTTTCTATTAGCTTTTAACACATAACCGCTTCTCCTTTCCATCTATGTTATTGCCACCTCTTCCACAAACCCCAATTTGACAAGCAAGAAATCTGCAAATTTGGGGGTGGATGCTCGGGAAAGACTATGCATGAGGAAAAGACATGTCCATTAGCAATGCAAATACAGTCACAAATGAGACAGCGCTCGCATGAATAGTGCCTTTAAAACAGTTATTTAATCCAGCTAAAATTTATCTCCAGGAAAAACTGAGCAGCATTGGGACTCAAGACATTTTGCATTTAAAACATGGATTACGTGTTCTCCTAGTGGCCTTTTTTAGGGGAGATATTTGCAAATCTCATTTATGCCGACTTCCAAGGCTTGGAGATGGCAGGGGCCACCTGGATGATTCTGGGGTTAAAAACTCATGGGCATACTGGAAGAACATGATTTGTTTTCTCTCTCTCTCTCTCTCTCTCTCTCTCTCTCTCTCTCTCTCTCTTTTTAGCACAAATGGGTGTGTTTTCCTCTATCCAAGAAGAGAGGGGAGGCTGTAGCTTTTACACTCAACTGCCTTTCACAGAACCCTTGGGGCAGGACCTGCTCTGTGGGGAGAGGAAACAGGAAGCTTCAGAGAGCTGCCACCAGAGTCGGGGGACGGCCACCTCCTGTCGCCATCATGTGATTGGTATCTTTTGCTCTCTCAACTGTATCTGTGGGTTCAAGGTCTCCTACAACAGTGAAGACAAGTTCAATGCAAACGCCTGCATAAAGGAGAGGCAACCGGAAGGACATCTCCCCCAACCCCCCACCCAGTGACATGCAGGCACTCTTCTGTGTGCCCTGAGAACACATGGAGAGACCCCACATTGCCTCAACAAAACAAAATGCAACGGCTCCCGCAGAACTCCACTCCACCAGGCGCGACCTGCCCTCATTAGAGATTCTCTACAAACAGGTGCTTCTCACTGGGCTGACTTCTGAAATGGCTTTCTTTTTATTCCCAGGGACACATCAAGAGCTGAGGGGGGATTCATGCAGTATAGATCAGTCGGCCATTGACAGCGCATCAGGCTTTGACAAGCTGCTTGGCTTGGTTGAAAGTCTAGGTTGGGCTTGGGCCCGTCAAGGCTACGCTATTGAATTATTGACAGGAGCTCACCGTGTTGCGAGGGGAGAGCGAACCATAGCCTCAGCTCAATAAAGATGAAATGGAAACCCTCTCTGAAGCTGACTTTAGCACGTTAAAGGAGTTTTAATGGGCTGGTTTAAAATTCAGTAAGAGAATGCATTAGGCTGATTATATTTTCAATGGATAAATGCAGGCACGCACGCAAGTTTGGGATTCTGAAGGGCTTACAAATGAGTGGGGAGCCTGTCAGGACAAATTATGCCCTTCTAAAGGAAAGCCAGAGTCCGTGTATGTTCCAGCCTGGTCTCAAGAGCAGCTACTTTCCTGCCCTCTCTCCTCGAGTCCCTCCTCTGCCATCCCGGCTAGTACGACGCAACAGAAAGATCCTGCAATGTCATCCTGGCCACTGTGGCCTCAAAGGACCCAAACCATAGACCGTGGGGAGCCCTCTTCACCCCGTCCTATCCCCTCGCTAACCTCCATGCCCATCCCTGGCAAGAACAAGGCATTCCTCATATCAGCATCCTATTAGAGCACACAAAGAGCTATTGGTAGCTGGTGTCCCCCAGTTAGCAAATTATTATTACCAATTCTGATTTTTCTTATATAATCTCTTTTCTTCTTTAAATTTCCACCTGCCAAGATTTACTTGTATTTTAATAGCTGATGTCAGACAAGCAGCATGGAGCAAGTCCCATTTCAGAACTATAATTTTAAATACAATGAGACGCACATCAACTGTCGCATTGACATGCAGGGAATGATTCCACGTGGACTTCTAAAGTGCATCCTAAAAGCTTCAAAGACCGAGCACATTTTAAAAGAATTTAAATTGATGATCACGGTGTGCGTTTTTTTTTTTTAAGCAATTTGTCTAATGTGACCCTATATTCATTTTTTTCTGACTTCTCTTCCAATGGGCTGCCTCCTGTCAAATTGCAGAAAGGGCCAACCAGCACATCTAAATCTGTGTTCATTTGCCTTCCGCAGGATTATCTTTGCCACGTTGAACAGGATAAGTAAATCAAAGATGCTTCTCAGGGCTGCAGGAGTAGGCTAATCTCCAGACAAATATTTAGAAGGCAGCTTTGCCTACTCTGGCCTTAATCGTTTCCAACTGATTTGACTTATTCTAATTACAGCCTTTATGTTATAAAAGCCATTTTTATGTTGCCGGGGAGCAGTTTCATTGCAAATACATGAAATTTTGCTGAGTTTCCGTTCCCATGTTGATTATGGAAATAGTACTCTGCAGCTTGGCTCTAATTAGAAAAACACACTGCATGGAACGTCAACAATTTTTAACATTAATCACGCACCGACAGTGTCCTTTTGTCTCTCTTAACATCCTTTCCACAAAGGCTGACACACCAGAGAGCCTGGGATCTACTTTGCTGCAGAAGTAACACTCACTTCACCCAGGTCTGATGGCCAAGAACTCCTTCCCCCACCCCCCACCCCCCAAAGTGGGAACTGCCAATTTGAAGCAGAAGGACACTAATTTAATATAACAGAAAAGCGAGGGGGGGAAAAGATAATTAAATTCTAGCACAATTTAGGGTAATGCATTTGTTTCATGGCTGTGAACTTGGAAAATTCTAGCACAGTATCATAATGCAGATTAAATGGGTCCTACAGCAAATCAGAGTGATGCATCTATTCCACAGTTTTGTGTGTGTGTGTGTGTGTGTGTGTGTGTGTGTGTGTGTGTGTGGTGAGGTTTTTATATGTAGGGAGGATTCCAGTGAAGAGACCAAATAATTTTCTAGATATTTCACTTGGGTTGGAGGTTAGCCAGGCCCAGTCCTTTCACTCACTGAGACTCAGTATCCCCATCTTTGAAATGGGCATGGTCGTGACTACCTTGCAAGGTTATGGTAAGGATAAGGCATAATGCAATACTTTTGCACCATGTTGTGAATGCACATTCGCCCAGATGTTCTGGAGTAACAGGATGGATCCTATATTAATTTCAAATGTCCTTAACTTTTGAACAGGCAATTCCACTCCCTGTAAAATATCTGACATGAAGCCACACACATTTGTCCAAACACATTTATTCAAGTGTCCCTACCAAAATGCTTTGGGATACAAATGGAGAGAATACAAAACAATCTGGAAACAACATAAGCATCGATCAAAAGGAAAAATCACATCTGTGATCCATTGTTAAGTGAAAAAAAAAGAAGCAAAAACCAGTAAGAATAGAATACCTCCACTAAAAATATGTATGTTGGTTGGCCGAAATATAGGAGGATTTTAAATGAGAAAGGTACTGCCATTTGCCCTTTAAAAAGCTGTCTTGAGTTACACTGTCATCAGCAGAGTTGTTTGCACAAGTGGAGAGAGTCCTGTGATGTGGAAGGGTTCAGGCCACACCATCCCTAGAAAAGTGTGCCAGACAAGGAAGAAGAAATGTGTGACTGAAGATCACAATGGAGAGAGGATAAAAGAGGTTGCTGTGTAAGAGAAGAAATAATTTGCTCATAGCGATGTCCAAGGACTTCCACAAGCATTGCCTTCTTGGGTCATTTCTGTGGGGAAACACACATATAATAACACACACGCATGCATGTACACACACACACACACACACACACACACACACATACACACACCCCACAATGGGGCAGGTCCTAAGGTTAAGATACAATCTTCTTTTGTTAATGTTTATTTATTTATTTTGAGAGAGAGAGAGAGAGAGCAAGTGAGGGAGGGGCACAGAGAGAGGGAGACAGAGAATCCCAAGCAGGCTCTGTGCTAATAGCACAGAGCCTGACATGGGGCTCAATCCCAGGAACTGCAAGATCATGACGTGAGCTGAAATCAAGAGTCAGACACTCAATCGACTGAGCCACACAGGTGCTCCAAGATACAACCTTCTGCATGGAAGAATGAATCTGGCTTTCTTTTTAGGCAAGATATGAAGTGATGGATTTTCACCTGGCTGATGGAGACCTTGAAAGGATCTTTTCTATCCACACCAAACCCACTCAAATGGTAAAACCCATGACCAAACACTTTTACAGAGTGGACACTCTTCTGGGCAGCCAGCCCACTCTGCTTCATGCAGGCTTGCCACAGCTCTCCTTGCATTTTCCATCCAATGGTCCTTAAACCAGGTCCCTCTTCTGCTTAAAAATCTCCATGGATATGCACGCTGACCTCTTTGAGAGGTGATACTTATCTTAAGTGAGTTGCACATAGTGACTTCAAAAGACAGTAACTGTGACTCAGAGAAACCTGATCAACAGTGCCTCAGTCAGGTGATCAAGGTGAATATCAACAGTGATTAACCTGACAGCATGAGCCCTTGAGAGGATATGATGAACATGGCAATTTACCTCTGTGGTCTTCCTCCCCAAACTCATAAACTCAGTCTGACCATGAGAAAAGCAACAGGTAAGTCCTAACCTGAAGAAAAATCCACAAAATACCTGATCAGCACTCCTCAAGACCACCAAGGTAAAAAACAAGGAATGTCTAAGAAATGGTCAGAGACCACAGGGAACTAAAGAGACACGACAACTAAACGTATTGTGGGATCCTGGATGGGATCCAGGAACAAAAAAGGGACATTAAATAAAAATTAAGGAAATCTGAATAAAATATGGACTTTAGTTAACAACAATGCATCAGTATTGGTTCATTAGTTGTGATAAATGTACCGTAGCAATGTAAGATGTTAACGATAGGGAAAGTGGTGTGGGGTACATGGGAACTCTCTGTGCTATCTTTGCAACTTTTCTGTAAATCAAAATCTGTTCTGAATCAAAATGTTTATTCAAGATAGTAACTTCAGGGGCCCAATAGAGCCTTTGATACATGTGGTCCAGTAAGACAGGCTTGTCCTTGCATTTCGGCCACAGCTTTATTTCCCAAGCTCATCTGAACTGTCTCAACTTCTGCAAAACTGTCAGAGTATCCCATGCTCTTACCTGGTTCATGGTCTTTGCCCCTGTGCTCCCCTCTCGCAGAACCATCTGACCTTCTGATCTTTCTTCCTTTTTACCTGACTGGTGCCTGTTAGTGTCTTTAAGATCATTCAGCCCTGACCTCTCCAAAAGCAGCTTCCGACAGGATTGAGTGTTCATCCGCAACACTCTCATTAATACCCTGTACAAAATTCCACTTACCTCTTCAGTTTATAATTAATTGTCTAATACACCTGTCTACCACACTTCTCTGAACTCCTTCAGAATTGGCCTTCTTTATCTTTTTCTCTCTGCTATTTGGCTTGGTGCATGATACACAGCAGATGTGAAATAAGTATTTCTAGAGTGGACGGACGGATGGATGGGTAGATGGGTAGATGAATGAGTTATTTTCTCTCTGCTCCTATAGAAACTAATTGATGGTCTCTCTCTCTCTCTTTTTCTCTCTCTCTCTGACAACTCCCCAAACACTTGAAGTCAGATGGGTTTACCTACATCATATGAACCCCATAAGGCCCAACTCAGGCACTGTTTCCTTTGGGCAGTCTCTCAGTGAGATTGTATCACTCATTCATCTGGTTCCTGGAGAGCAGTATGTGTTCATTCCATGGCTCTGTAACTGACCTAAATGGAACATCTTTCCTATTGGTCTTCAAATCCCTGAGAATATAGGCCATGCCATCTTTGTATGGTAAGATAGAGATAGGAAAAAGTATCAGTCAGAGTTCCTTTTAGGGAGAGTATTGCCTTATTTGGTGACAAGGTCTGGGTAAGAGCTGAGTGCCTGAAGCAGGACTGTACCCTTGCCCGTCAATGTTCCCCACCAGTTAAAGTCTTCTGTGTTGATCTGTGCCCAACTCCAAGAAGGCAAGAAACTCTTCTTAATACCAAAAGTACAGGAATTTAGAATTCCCAGTGAAGTCTCAAGAGGAAGCAGAGAAAAAGTATCAAAGTTACACACTTTGTTGGGGGAAGGCTAGAGGCACCCTCACCCCCACTACCGCCCCCTTCCCACCTCCATGGCTGCCTGAGAAGCAATTCTGGGAAAGTGGAAACGACTACATGGTATTTTGCTGAGGAGTATGAGACCCCTCTGCCCCCCACAGAAGTTACAAAGATGTCTTCCATACTGTTCACAAATGTTGCTTGAGGAATGGATTCCCTAGGGGAAACTCCACAAAGTTGGTGGTTCCGTGTTGATTTGGCCAGAAAACAGAGGTGGCCACGCATGCAGATTCAGGGACTGAGCAGGGATAGAGAGGGCAGAAGACCAGAATTCCCCAAGAATCAGCCAAAATATTGGGGAAGTTCCACACTTCACAGAACACAGAGTTCTCTGGGGTCTAGGACAGGGGTCTCAAACTATAGCCTGTGGACCAAATTCAGCCTACCACCTGTTTTTGTAAACAAAGTTTTACTGGAATGCCCATCTGTTTATATATTCTCTATGGCTGCTTTCACACCAAAACAGTAGAGTTGAGTAACTGTAATAGAGACAAGGTGGCCTGAAAACCCTAAAATAGTTACTATCTGGTCCTTTATAAAATATGTTGGTGGACCCCTGGTCTGAGATGAAAAATCTTTTGTTTCTGAGGAGCAATCTACCCTGGGGTGATCATTACCCCAAACAGCCTCAGGAAGCAGCTGGAAGCATTATCTGAATTCATAAGAATTCTCTCTGCTTGGTCTGGGATCCTAAATATTCTGAAGACCAAAGATAAACGGGACAACAGATTAGCGTTTTTCCTGGAAGTCATTTTTGCAGATATTTCTAAGGAATCCCAAAGTTCACATCCCTCCCAAAATTCTGCCCCACCTTGCAAATCACACCTCACCTTTAAGACAAGGACCCAAACTGAGAAAAGTGGATGTGTGGCCTGAGAGCCACATTCCCGCCCCAGGGAAAGGCCCTGGACTGGCCTCAAGCATCCCTTCTGACCTGGCAATCTCCTTGCGGGCCAAAGAACTAGGGGCAACGCCTGGCAGGCTTGAGGACTCATCTTCCCGCAACTACTGGACTGACACTCTCTCCTGGACCAGGCATAGGAAAAGCAGGTGGAGGGAGGAAGGACTCCAGGTGATAAAGGCTTCCCACTGGTGGGAATGGTGTGACCCATCTAAGGAATCCTCCGGAAAAGTCATCTTCTGTGTCAACTAGAAACAACCCCTGTGCAGACAGTGTGAACTGCGTGGTGAAGGAAAGGTCTCTCTAATAACAGACAACTCGTTCACTTAGCAAATAAGTGCTCTGATGGCCGGCTTCCTGGCCTCAAATACCAGCTCTGCCAGTTAGTTGTGTGGGTAGAAAGCAGGCCAGTTAACCTCTCTCTGTCAGCTTTTGCCGGAGGCTAACAAGAGGGAGAATGGAGAATGATGGCTGAATGGATCAGGAGATTCCTTCCGGGATTATGGAAACAGTCCGGAGCTAGATAGTGATGGTGGTTGCACGCCACTTTGAATGAACTAAACGTCACTAGAGGTAAATTTCAGGCTGTGTGTATTTTACCAGAATTTGCTTTAAAAGACGTAGAGGGGCGCCTGGGTGGCTCAGCTGATTGGGCATCCGACTTTGGCTCAGGTCAGGATCTCACACCTCGTGAGTTCAAGTCCCGCATTGGGCTCTGTCCTGACAGCTCAGAGCCTGGGGCCTGCTTCGGATTCTGTGTCTCCCTCTCTGCCCCTCCCCCACTCACATTCAGTCTGCCTGGCTCTCTCTCTCTCGAAAATAAATAAACATTAAAAAAAAATTTTAGGGGCGCCTGGGTGGCTCAGTTGGTTGAGCGTCCGACTTCAGCTCAGGTCACGATCTCACGGTTCATGAGTTCGAGCCCCGCGTCAGGCTCTGGGCTGATGGCTCAGAGCCTGGAGCCTGCTTCCAATTCTGTGTCTCCCTCTCTCTCTGCCCCTCCCCCGTTCATGCTCTGTCTCTCTCTGTCTCAAAAATAAATAAACATTAAAAAAAAATTAAAAAACATTTTTTAAAAAGACATAAAATAGGGGCCCTTATTAGAGTTAAAGAAAAGGATTAAGTGAGACAATCATGTAAGACACCAGCAAGGGGGAGCCTGCATGGCTTAGTCAGTTAAGCATCTGACTTTGGCTCAGGTCATGGTCTCACCGCTCTTGAGCTGGAGCCCTGCATCGGGCTCTGTGCTGACAGCTCAGAGCTTGGAGTCTGCTTCGGATTCTATCTCCGTCTCTCTCTGCCCCTCCCCTGCTCACGCACTGTCTCCCTCACTCTCTCTCTCTCTCTCTCTCTCTCTCAAAAATAAATAAACATAAAAAAAATTAACAAAGATAAAAAATAAAAAAAATAATAAAACACCAGCACAGGGCATGATACAGAGATAATCAGTAACATCCATTTGTGGTTGGGGTTGTTATGAACAGCTGGGCACTACTTGTGTCTTTGGAGCCACTAGAATGCAATGGAGGGGCTTGGACTCCCATTTGATGACAGTGAAAGCAAACCCACCACCCAATGTAGATTCAAACACATAGGTTTCTATTTATCTGAGTCCAAGAAATAAGCAAGCTAACATTCTTTCGCATGTACCCGTGCCAGGTTCTTTTCCAGATGTATCACACACACATCACTGTACTTCATGCTCATGACAACTCCGTCCCATTATGGCCCCTTTGCACATGGACATCCTTCTAACAAGAGGGCCAGACTTGAAATGCAGACCTGGAGCACTGAACTTGAAGTTCAAGGTCATATGCCCATCCCATCCCATCATTACTATGGAGACACAGATCATCTGGGCACCATTTTTAACCCAAGAGTGAAGTTGGTTCGTACTATTCTCAACAGTGGGATGCTGTGCATTTGTCACTGTGAATGGATACACAAGAACAAATAAAACAATATATACCTTTCCAAATGGGGAATGAGTACAGATAAAGATATGAGGCTGTGGAACATTATTTATCCAAAAATATTTAAGTGTGCAAGGTTAATAATGAGCCCCTTCTGTTGGATAATTAGTGGAAGTAAAGTAAAAAGAAAAAAAAAAGGAATCCATTAGTTCAGCCAATTTCTACTGAGCACCTACTCTTTGTAAAGAATCATGTCAGGATCTAGGGCAAGACCGTGACAAGAAAGTAAGTAGGTAAATATAACACTATCACATGAATTTCACAAGAGCAGGTTTTTTGGTATTCTTTGTATACTTCTATCTCCTAGTTTCTGGAAGAGTGTGCAACATACAGTAGATCTCAGCAATTATTAGTTGGAGTACTGGAGTAATGAAAGAAGGAAGGAAAGACTATGGGTCTAGGGTAAGACTAGGGTCTAGGGAAGCACAGAAGAGAGGCAGGTGAGCGACGTGCTGTCAGTGTCCTTATTTCACAATGAAGATGGTAAGGTCTCCAAAGGAATAGATACATCACCCTTTGCCTTGACCCTCAGTGGTTACCCAGCAGCTTTGATCACTTCCTCCCACTACCCCTTCATCTATATAACGACTATTTCCTTCTCTCCTCCTATATCAGGCACTGTACTAGGTTCTGAGACTGTAAGAAAGGAGAGAGGACAAAATAGGTGGCTTCCTGCCTTCCTGCCTTCATGGAGCTTACCGCAGAGTCAAACGTTGATGCGTGTGCCCTCTCTCTGCAGGCTGCTCAGTGCTCTGAAAGTGCTACCGGGTGCCGGCAGACAAAATAAAAGCTGAATGGGGAGGGGCTACTTTTGGTGGACGGGCCAAGAAAGGCTTCTCTGAGCAGGCGAATGTGCATCACCAGCTGATGAATGAGAAGGTGCTCAGGGAAGGACAGGCAGGATGGCTTGTGCACAGTTTTGGGGATCCCAGGGCACTCTGGTAGGAGAAAGAAGCCAGGGTGGCCAGGGAGTATGGCACAGAAAGACCAGATGGGGGATGTGACTTTGCCGTCTGCCCTCTGGAGGTTCTCCCAGTTCTCAAGGTTTTACTCATAATATTTACATCAGGGGATGCCAAAAACAGCATCGCCTCGCTCACTGCCCTACCGCTCCTGTGTGGTCTCCCCTCCCCTTCATCTACTCATTTCCTCCAGTGTGGACATGCCAGTAGGAAAAAGAAAACAAGATAAACCTCCTCTTATGTATTGAATTTCTGCTGTATGTCAGGCGTTGTGCTGTGCATTTATTTTATTATCCACATGTGAATGAGGTATCGGTAAAGCTGTTACCGTTACTACTGCTCCCACTATTATTATAATTACCGTCATTATTAATATTCCCATTATAAAGATGGATAAAACTCTCAGACAGGGGAAGTGAACTGTTCCAAAGCAAAAACAAACAAACAAAAACAAAAAAAAACAAAAAAAACATCTCACGCATTCTTGTGTGGAAATTCAAACACAGGTCACCTGACTGCATTAGATAATAATTCATATAAAATGTATTTGTCTCGTGCAAGACTTTATGTGTTCATCAAAAATTTTACTGTGTAATGACCATGTGCCAGGCATAATGCCAGGTGTGGAGAACTAAAATGAATAAAAGGGACCCCTTCTTTAAGCAGAAAGACGCATAAACACCATCACACAACATGATACATCCATCGGGCAGATATATAAGCAGCTATGGAAATTCAGATCTGGAGAGAGTGACAAAGTCAGAGGGGGCCTCCCAGAAGTGGGAACGGTTGGGCACAAACTTAACAGATGGAGAAGAAATTTCCAGGTGAGGAAATGAGAGGGAAGAATGTTCTTGGAAGACAAAAACTCATTTGTTGTGAGGTGTGTTCTCAGTTGAATAGCTTGGAAAGGAGGAGGCAGGACTCGATTATAAAGGGTCTCAGAAGTCAGGTGAGAACTGGGGACTTTCTTCAAATATAATGGGGAACCACACATGGGTGTTAAGCAGGGAGACTAGGGGCGTACTTGATAGTCAGCAAAGACCAAGCCTGTTGAACTACACCACAGGGTCTCAAAGTGTGGCTCTTGGATCCACGGCATTGTTATCTCCTGGGTACCTGTTGCAATGGGCAATTCTCTAGCTTCACCCCAGACCTACAGAATCAGAAGCTCAGAAGCTCTAACAAGCTCTCCTGGGGATGCTGACGCACACAAGTCTGGGAACCACTGGCTACGTACACTCGGCTGGCTTCCGTTTCATGCTTGCTTCAGACCCAAGATATGGCCCCTTGGCTACCCCCACGTCCTGGCAGAGGACAAAATATGCAATGTATCTTGTCCCCTTCTTGGGGTCAACCCATACTCCCCAGGCGACTCTCCAGCACAGTGTCTGTCTAACTTTCTTGGGAGAGAGTCTCTCTCCTGGTTTATCTCTTTGGTTTTGGTTAGAGAAATAACCAGGAGTCTCTCCTTCCTGGTGTTCCTAGCTGCACAGGGAACCGGATAACGGATGCTGATCGGGAACTGTGGCCGGTGCTCCAAAACTATTGTTAGCTAAGTGCCGGGCTAATGCATTCGGAGGTGGTGAGTTAATAGGAAAACAGGCCTGATTCGGTAGCCTGGGCCCACGGTGACCCAGAGCTGGGTGTTCAGTGGTGACTGGCGACCCCCCCCCCCTTAAGTCACCTCTTGTTAGTGACAACTATAGGCAAATTGCTAGCAAGGATTAAGTGGGGGAGACTACGCCAGGATCACTGTCAAGCAGAGAAAAGACTCAATTTGTAGAGCAATCACGACTCTGTAATCATTCTTTAAGAGCTCTTTTCAGCTGTGTTTGCCTTTGGAAGGTGCAGACCCTGCCTAGGTGAAGGTGGGCAGAGAGCTGCATGCTGGCTTTTTCTTGAGCATACTAAAATGATTACTCCCCTAAACGAGATAAGCCTCACTATTAATAGCACTCTGCCTCAACCGGTCTCTGCTGACATCCGAGGCCCAGATGCTGCCTTGAACAAATGAACGCCAATGTGCAGAAACAATTGATCCGAGCTCATGAATACAGCACGTTTCTGTAAACATGAAGGAGAATCTGGGAGGAAGGTTTATGGGGAAAAAAAGATACATTTCGTTTATCACTTTTTGCATAATGTCCATGTATAATAGCAACAAATTAACAAGGCAGTATTTTAAGAAAAGCTAGGTGAGGGTGTGTGGGAAAAAATGCTGCAAAGGTATCCTTTCTCCCCAATTCAAAGGCGGTGGATTTTAAAGGAGGGGGGGGGTTGCCTTTTCTTTTCCAAATGTTAGGAGCATTTGCTTAGGTAGGATAATGGCTCATCCAAAGCCATATTCTCAGGGTTCAACAACTTCACTGTTTCTTCCCCATTTATCTGGAGAAGTTGGGAAACAGAATAGATGAGAGGTACCTGTGTTGTCTCAGAACATTCTGCAACTCGCAGACAAAGGAGGTGCCGGAAATGAGATTTAAAGTCCTTCAAAGAAGAGTTCCGATCCTTTGGAGTTTCCTAAGTAGAAACAGGTTTGGAGAAAGTTTCCTACCCTGTAACTCACCAGCAGGCTGTCGGGGCGGGGGTGGGGTGGGGTGGGGTGGGGGGCTCGTGGAGGAGGGAGGGCAGGTGGAAAGAAGAAATAGCTAGAAGGCTCATGGTGGTAGGAAAGAGCTGACTCATGTATCCCTCGCCAAATATTGCTTTTTCCCCTCTGAAGGTTTACAAAAAGTCTCGGTGAATGAAATCAAGCCCCTCTCATTACGGGTGCTGTGAATCTGCGTGTTCTAAACGAAGCATTACGCAATGATAGAATTTTAGCAGGCCATAGCCAAAACGTACTTCCGAACATAAATTTCCAGTTTTTCTCTAGCTATCCAAATGGAATTACTTCACAGCAGTACGACCTTTTCCCTGGGAAAAAAAAAAAAAAAAAAAAAACACACACACAAAAAAAACAAACAAAAACCAAACCAAACCAAAACAAAAATTTAGCAAGAAGTAATTAGCACTAGCCAAAGACAATGTACTAAGACTTTTTTTTAAAGCTCCCTTTTAAATTTCAAAATAACAATAATAATGGAAAATTTTATTGAAGAATTAAGTGCTATCTCTATGTCAAATACCAATCTTTGAGTTCCCAAGCTTCTAAGCTCCTCTCAGCTTTGGAGCATCATTCTTCTTAGTTGCTCTCTAAAATCTACCTCTCGGGTGCTCGCTTCGGCAGCACATATACTAAAATCTACCTCTCGGGAGGACATTCAGCCAGAATAACACCTGTGATTCCCCATGGGGGGGGGCAAAGGACCCAAAGAAAATTGGAAATTTAAGGTGATGATGCTACAACTGGAACTGTTTTCTTGTTTGTTTATTTTTTGCTTTTTTTTTTTTGCTTTTATTTTTTTTTTAATTTTTTTTTTTAACGTTTATTTATTTTTGAGACAGAGAGAGACACAGTATAAATGGGGGAGGGGCAGAGAGAGAGGCAGACACAGAATCGGAAGCGGGCTCCAGGCTCTGAGCCATCAGCCCAGAGCCCGACGCGGGGCTCGAACTCGCGGACTGCGAGATCGTGACCTGAGCTGAAGTCGGACGCTTAACCGACTGAGCCACCTAGGTGCCCCTTTTTTTTGCTTTTTAAGGATACTACTATGTTTCCAGACTGTCAAAGTTCAGATGCTGTCCCTTTCCGTGAGGACTTGGTATTTCTTTCCTGGGCTGGGTGCTGCGTAACAGACGGAATGAACACGTGGGCTGGGTATGAGGTGAATATAAAGGTCTTACCAGTGATCTTAGAGTGGATAAAATGTGAGTGCATCTAAAGCACATCAGTGAAATCCACAGATGCCCTATTTATGTACTGCTTCAAAAAACCACGACAAAAACCTGCTCCAGAGTCATTATATCATCGCATAGGTTTTCCCCCTCAAAACTCACTATAAAGAAGCTCCAGATGCTTTAAAAACAAAAAGAAAAAAAAACCAAAAACCAAAAACCAAAACCAAAAAACAAAATAAAAACAAAAACAAACCGTCACACAAAACCCAGACTCAGAATAAACCAAAGGAATAATTAGCTTGGAAGATATTTTTTTCCTGCCTTGTGCTTAAGTTCTACAAATAAAGAGAACACTTAGTGACAAATGCCTTTAGCTCTCCATCCTATTAGCTTTGGGGGGCCTTGAGGTAATCTCGACAAAGAGGGGACTCTCTGGGGTTAAAACACAAGGTTTTCTTCGGAGAAGTGGGTATGTCGGCAAGCACAGCTCATATAAATACTACCTATCATCCCCCTCCCCCCCGCCATCCTTTTGCTGTTTAATCTAGCCGATTTCCAGAAGGGGCGAGATTCAAGAGAAGGAGAGAAATCCTCTAAGATAAGTGAAGAGAGATCCCAGGCCCAGCTGTGACACAAGGAATGCAGAAAAGGAAGTGGCCCAGCCTCGGCTTCTGCTCCTTTTATACCAACCGGACACATGAACAGTTCAGCGAATCAAAACCTGCAAGTTCCCCTAATCGGATACGCAGGATAAACACCGCCGCCAACAGGCGACACTCCTTTCCGACAGGAACATACGCCTGGGGGTACAGACAGCGACAGGAGTTCTGACGGAACCCGCAACTCACAGGGCACCCCAGAAACCTCCCACATCTCCCCCTTACTCCATTCCACAATTCTGCTGGCAGAGCAAACCATGGCACCCCAATATCTTTGCCTAGGACAGGCATGCAATTACCTGTCGTTATTCCCCGTTTCTTCCTGTTTTGCCAGGTGCACTCCTTGTGTCTAGAACTGGTGGGTAGAGATGTAATTAGTTAACTAAGAGAAACCATGTTTCTCCGTGCTGGAGAAGCTGGGCTTGGGGGGGCGGGGGGTGGTTGCATTCTCTCCGTGGGCTGGTCTCAGATTTTGGGTCACTCCTAACAGAAGGCCAAGCCTGCACTTAAAATACAGCAGGACTCAAACTCCCCAGGCTTCATCCTCTGGCTCTCTCTCTCTCTCTCTCTCTCTCTCCCCTGCCCTCAGACACAGAATCCCCAATGGGAAGACATAAACTCACCCCAGGTGTGAAGCCAGCTGGCACGAGGGTTGGGTGGCCAGGCGTCAGTGTGAAATGCTAGTGATTATAGCTCCATGGGTGAACAGAGGGGCCAGGGGAGAGAAAAGGAGGGATGGAAATGCTTGGCAAAAGGCAAAGAGAAAAAAGGCAGAAGGAAACGCATCAGGAATATGTGCAAAGGAAAAAAAAAATAAGGCAAAGGGGACGAGAAATTAATAATCCAACAAGCAGGTTTCCTCCGTGTTATTAATCACACTGCTTCGCCAGAGTTGCAGAGGAACCCGGTGCTGCACATGGGAGGGAGGCGTCAGAACACCATTGGCCGCCTCCGCTCACTCCTATACATCTCAGCCAATCCTCCCCGTGCCTTAAGGTACAGATACATCTGGGCTGCAGTTACAAACCCCTGGAAGATGAAGAATCGTGCTCTGTGGGTAAGGCACTGCTCCGTCCAGTTAATGCACTATAAACTTTATTTGAGCTGACTTCTCATTTGATCCCCCAGTGACGAGGTCAAGGAGCGCACGCAATTCCACCCCAAATCATGCCATAATCGAATTGCTGTCTATTTCCCGAACCTATAATGAAAAAGGCAACCGAAATAATGCAGGTAATGTTGGCGGCCTCCCTTGCCTGTCGGACATTATTACCTCCGATTGCTCAGCCGCCATTTCCTTGGTGCCCTAACAATGAATATATTTCACAGCTCACTGGCTCTCCTGTGTGGGTGGCATGGTATAGACACCTACATGATATGAAAGGAAAGCTAAAACAATAGGGCTGTTTCTGAGCGCCGTGCCTAACAGCCTACTGGGGGGAGAGGCGGTTTTATCAAAGTGCTTCTCACGTGCGTGCACCACACACACACACACACAAACACACACACACGCGCACACACACATGCACACACAGCAACCTGGTGGGGTCCAGAGTCACAGATTCTGCCAAAGCCAACTCAATTTCTCTTTGTCTACTTAAAGTCCCAGCTTCATAACCTAGAGCGTAATAACGGAGAGTGTGATTCCTTTATCACTAAGATGCTCTGAAGGTTTTTATTCTATTTTCTTCCTCTGAATAAAATGGGACAGATATGGCTTTAGGGACTGGGCAGGAGATAAAATAATGTGCCCTATCCGAAGATGCCGTTTTAAGCGGCCACTTCTCCTTAAAAAAAGTGTCTAAAAAAATCAACACTCCCTATTTGCATGCCCTCAGCAAAGTCACAGCATGATCCAATGGTGCAGATTCAAAGCCACAGAAGGAGCCACACGGACAGGACAGCACAGCACACTCAGTTGTTATTTGATGGACCTTTGGAAAAGCTATCTCCAGTGGGAGATGATGTGGGACATGGGGGTACCTGCGTCCTAGAGAAGCTGTGTCCAATTTAGCGCCTCACTATCTTCCAACCCTGCCTTTTAGTTCTCTAACTTGTAGGCTTGGTTCACTCAGAGCAGTGGCTTCGAAATTTCCAGGCATCAGAAAACCTGTCTTAGAAAACGGCTGTGCCCAGGAGATGACGCTTACTGCCAAGCCAGGATCACCAAATGCTGGGGCCGGTACTGAACCTTGGAAATCAGGTATACGGACGGATGCACGAACATGGGCAGTCATATCTGTGAAAGCATGTCTTCAGCTGGCAAACAAACACGCAACAACCACAACTACATTAAGAGTGATCAACAGGAAATACGTTAAGTCAGGAACAGTTAGAGTGCAACCACACAGATTCTTAAGCTTGAATAATAATGTGGATTACTTCTGTCTCTCATCTCTTTTCCATGTCGTTTTTCTCTGCATAATTTTCATTACGCAGAAATGTATTTCCTGGGGGCACCTGGGTGGCTCAGTCGGTTGAGTGTCCGACTCCAGCTCAGGTCATGATCTCACAGCTCGTTGAGTTCCAGCACCGTGTCGGGCTCTGTGCGGACAGCTTGGAGCCTGGAGCCTGCTTCACATACTGTGTCTCCCTCTCTCTCTGCCCCTAACCTATTCGCATTCTGTCTCTGTCTCTCTCAAAAATAAAAATAAACATTAAAAAAAAAAATTAAAAAAAAAAAAGAAATGTATTTCCTGGTCTATAAAATCACTTTCCCCAATGTGGCCCTACCGTCAACAAGGAAAACCAAGCTATGGAAACTCCGTGCTGCTGGATAAGGCAAGATGGCCAGGTGAGAAGAATCTAGGAGAGCTCATCAGGTGAAAGTTTCAAATTTCCCCCTCCAGGTCTGTCCAGACTGATGGAAGGTCAAGAACATGTTTTCGAAAAAGACATGTACGTTCAAGGGTGTATGTCGACACAGAGACAAAGAATAATTCTTTAAAATACTCAGCACTACAGGCTATAGAGAACGGATCTTATAAGGAGGGGGAAGAAAGATCAATATAAAGAAAAAAAATGCTCTCGATGTAATTGAAGTCATACATTTGTACATGACTTCTGCTATACGCCCAATTACTGCTATTTATCAAAGAGTAGACAACATTGAACCTGGCAGCATGAAAAACAAATTTTACTAAGTCAGAGGGAAAAAAAATCATCAGAAAGAGAAGGGGAAAAAAGATACAAATAATAAATAATTCAATATTCTCAAGGAAAGCTCTTGGAGGAAAGGCCTGGTTGATTCAAACATCAGACATGGGTCTGACAAGAGATGTATCGATTTAGACAATTCTATCATCATTATTCCAGCCGGAGTCCTTCACAAAAGCTGCTCTTTTGGCTCTTGTTTTTATTCCTGTAACTACCAACCTCCTTCTTATACCTCAAGCCCTTTGAACCGGTATTCATTACAGCTTAAATCTTAAGCCTAAGCATAAGATGATAAACAGATTCTGTGTCTTGTGTTTCGTGGACTCAGCTTCCCTGAAATCTAATAGGACGGGAGGCTATTCACAATCTGCAGAGGATTTCCACACTCAATGGAATAGGTCATGTGCCCCATCTGTATAATTACCAAGGCAGAATATTTAGATTCGGGGAAAGCATACATCCTAAGTAAATATTACCCACATCTAACAAAGAGTTGCCAAATGCCAAACAGGATAGGGGACAACAAATGTATCCTCATTTGTTACTTTCAAGGCTATGAAAAGAAACATTGACAATATATATTGGTATATTCCCTTCTGCCCAAACTGGGTTACAAAACTGTATTTGTTTTTCCAACCAAAACAACAATAACAAACATAATAATAAAAAAGATCCTTTTAGGTCAATGCAGATTGCTACAATACAGCAGTATAATTAGTGGAGGAAGAAAACACCTCCGTGAAGCATCTGCAAAAAGCAAAACTGTGTCTTCAGTGTTCGATGTGTTAATTACAGGCAGCTAGGAGGTGCCACGGAAAATTAACAGTCTCGCGGAGGCATGAGAGGTAAACAGACAACACAGGAGCTGCTGGAGGGTCGGGAGAGCAAGTCAATTTTGAAGAAAGATAAAAGAACTCCCCTGTCCATGATGGCTTCAGAGAGGGGAAAGGGCAGCGGGCCCTGTTATCATCAGTTAATTAGGCAGGAGGTCCAAGCTTGCTTAGCCGCAACATTTGCCATGGTAATCGGATGTATTATTCAAGTGTGCGGGAAAACAAAAGCCATGGCAGGCCTGACGAGGTGCAATAAAGTCTGCCCCTCAAAGGTGCTGTATGCATGGAGCAAAGGAGCCACCAGGATTCTGTTCCTTAACATCGACAGACGGGGTAGCTTCCTCAAATTCCGATGGGAGATTGGAGGCAGGAGGTGGGGGAGAAGCTCTCAAAATTAAACAAGCCTTTGGTCTGTGTCTGATGCCCAGCCTAGGTAAGAGCCATTATAGGAAAGGGTAGCTTGGGGCATCAGCTGGTGGGGGGACAAGATAACATCCAATTAGGCTGAGGATACACTGTCCGTGACAGTGGGTCCGGTAAGGGGGACCTGGAACACTCCACACCTTAGTTTACAGGGGAGAGAAGGAAAGAAAGAAAGACAAAATGGGAGTGTGCACTCTAGAGAGCAGTTAACACTGACAGCATGTTTTCTGGACTTGAAGAACAGGTGCGTGAAAGCTTCCATAAATCCTAAGATCTGATCTAATATAATGATGCTCTGTGCCAAAGGGCAGCTCAGCTTTGCGTGTTGTGCACCCCAAATGCAAACTGACCACTTACAGGCAATGACCTTAATGACATCAGATGCAGAGCCAGGAAAAGGAAAGAACCGAGCTATTGGGCAGAGATGCACGCTGCCTCATCTCCACTCTGAGGCCTGACTCATGCCTACAAAGGGCAGCGGTCTTTTCATTTGATGAGAAGTCTTCTGGGCACTCTAGGGCATGGGCAAGAGTCAAGGCTGTTTGCCAGCCAAGATTTCAGGAGATGCTCTATCCTGTGAAAATGGGGGGTAAAGCCTCCCAAAGAACAAGAGGCAACACTAAATCCTGTCTGTTATACTCTGTAAGACCTGAGCAAACCTTTTCTTCTGCTTTGGCTTTTTAACCACTATGGGGCAAGGAAGCTTCTGGGGTGGACATCACTGGTTAGCCACTGAAGCTGGTCTTCTTACTCCCAGGCTCTGTGTGGTCAGTGGAGCGAGGTTGGCCTGGGGGAGGGGCAGTGGTGAGGGGAGGGAGAGGGGGTTGAGGATGCACATTGATAGGAAATATATTGGCTCTCGTTGGCAGAATTTGAGCTGATGAGCTGAGACTATTGTAGAATTCCTGCACAAGGACATCTGGAGCCCATCCTCAGGAAGACAGAGGTGGGGAACGGTGTATGGGCTACACGCTGGTGTCAACATTGTGTGAAACCTCAGTAGCTCTGCAGCAAAAGGGAGGTGGGAGATGACAGGAACTGAAAGGGACCAAGAAGTCTAGTGGTCATAAGGTTCTGTGTGTGGACTGAATCTTTAACGGTGCTTGTGTACAGAAAAGCAAGCTTTTCACACACTTTTTAGGTAGCATTCTTGAAATGACCGAATTATAGAGATGGAGAATAGATGAGTGATTTCCTCGGGCTGTGAGGGACAAGAGAAATAGCTGTGGCTACAAAGGGTAAAGCCAGGGACCCCTGGAATGGAACCACTCTGTACATGGATTGTGGAGGCCACTGTAGGAAATGACACTGGTGATAAAGTTACAAAGAAGGAAATGCACACACATAACTGAATGCATGTAAAACTGGGGAAATATAAAAAAGGTGGACAGATTTTATCCATGTCAATTTCCTGGTTGTGATATTGTATGACAGGTATGCAAGATGCTATCATTGAGCGCAACTGGATGGGATCATCTCTTTGTGCTATTTCTTACGACTGTGTGTGAATTGACAGTTAGCTCTAAAATTAAAAACAAAACAAAACAATGTTTTAAGCAAAGTACAAGTTTAGGAATCATGCACTGAATTCTTAGAGCCCCTATCTGCTAACCACCAATCTTTGGCACGTTACTTCTTCAAGACCCATTTTTTTTTGCTATAAAATGTGGATATGGGGCGCCTGGGTGGCGCAGTCGGTTAAGCGTCCGACTTCAGCCAGGTCACGATCTCGCGGTCCGTGAGTTCGAGCCCCGCGTCAGGCTCTGGGCTGATGGCTCAGAGCCTGGAGCCTGTTTCCGATTCTGTGTCTCCCTCTCTCTCTGTCCCTCCCCCGTTCATGCTCTGTCTCTCTCTGTCGCAAAAATAAATAAACGTTGAAAAAAAAATTTAAAAAAAAATGTGGATAATAACAATGCCTCCTTCAAAGAGTTGTTTTGGGGATTAAATGAGATAAGATAGTATATATTATGGACTTAGATAGTCCTTGGTCCTTCGTAAGGGTTTGACAGGTGTTAGCTGTTAATGGTAATGATGACTTACCATTATTAACTACAGTATTCAAATATATGTGGCTAAAAAATTGTCTAAAATCGGAACTGCCTTTACTCAGAGATTAAAAGTGGGGCATCTATTGCCACATGGATCCTATGGTTTCCAATGACTGGAAATGGTGGGTGCTTTTCATTATTCATTTTTAACAAAAGAGACAAGAAGTTTGTCCCCAGGAAGGAATCTTGTACTCCCCCCGCCAACCCTCATCCAATTGTGAGGCCCACGTCTTATCTATAGGATGCCCCTCCCTCCCACAGTGTGGACCCAGGTCCCTGTGCACCTTCCTTCCCTCATCCCTATCAAAAGAGGTCAGGGGTGACTCCCAAGCACTCAATCACATCCGCTAAGAGCCAGTGAGAGGAACCACAGGGAATAAAAGTCTCTATTCTGATCAAATTAGTTAAACATGGATCAATAGGAAGCTTTGGTGTGTCCGTAAGCTCAGAGTCTGCAGATTCCCGGCACAGTCATCTGAGAGAAGGAGAAAGGGAGAGTGAGGGGGAGAAATAATATCTGTTTCCCGGGCACAGAGGTTTCCTTTTATTGAGTCTGTCACTTCCCATTTCAGTTAACAAACCAGTGAATGGAGCTCATCGTTGGGCAAATATTACAGCTCCCTGGAATACAAAGTGGGAGCAATTGTTTCCGATGGGGGGTTTAATAAGAAAGAAGGGCCACATGAGAAAGAAGAGGTCTGAGGGACCCTGCAGGCTACAGAAGAGACCAGCTTCGCAGACATAAGACTCCAGGAAGAAGGCAGAAGGCTTCTTCTTTGTTTTCTGTTTCTTCCCCTCTCTCTTAAAACACGACTAGCCCAAGATCCATAGTGAGTATTATTGGGTTCACAGGTATCACAGTGGATGCATAAAAAAGACAGTTTTATTTTTCCCAGGAGAGGATGCTAAATTTGGAATTGAATAACTTTGGAAAGAAGGCCTGGAAAGAATTTTTTTAAATATACTTTTCTTGTTTCATTTTACTTTCCCATACTGGAAAAGTAATGTAGCGCATTACTGGGTGGAAATGAAATCGTTGCCCTTTCCTTGTCTTCCTGGGATTCATCTAGTACACCTTGCTTGCGGTATGTATTTGAGAGGGACAATGGACACCACAGTGTTGGGAAGTGCCAGCATTAACCATGTTTGGGGCATATAATTAGGTACAAATAGGGTTAGTATGTCACCCCAAATCACAGAGCCAGAGAAGGGCAAAGCTGGGTGTCAAACCCAGTTTGGACTCCAAGGTTTGGGCTAATTCTATGATACCGTACTGTCTGCCCGCTCAGGGGGCTGGTCTGTCTCTCATTTCTGAGAGATTAATCACCTGCTGATCATGAACCTCAAGTGTATTGGCTTCTAGCTACCCTCTGGATCTACATTCTAAACCAGTGCTCCACTGGTTATACAGCCAGAAAATATTTACTAGTCTTGAATACAACGCTAGCCAGTGGTACTCGACATTGGCTGTACATCAGATTCATCTGAGAAGATTTTAAAGTCCTGGGTCCCCGGCCCCCACTCCCAGGGGACTGGAACATGCAGCCAGCATTGTAAACTACTGGGCATTGCAATATAAAGAATCAGGAAAATGGCAACAAAACAATCAGTCCTTTAAGAGAATTAGGATAATATAGTTGGTACCACAATGGATTTTGGAAATGAATACAGTTCAGAATTTTGTATGTTAGAGGCTGTAGGGTGTAGTAGAAAGAGCCAACACTGGCCATTTACTATGTGACCACGTAACTTCTTTAAGACCCCTCTAACTATAATATGGAAATGATATGCTCCCCCTTGTAGAGCTGTCGTGGGGATTAGAAACAATAATTGCAAAATACCGAGCACTGTGCTCAGGATATGGGGGACACTCAATAAGATCTACCATATCGAGTGGGAAATCAATGTTTTCCGTTTCAAAAACAAACAACAACAACAACAACGAAAAACTAAGAATAACTACAACATAGCTGTGTTACATTATGTGATTCACATTAGGAAGAACCAAATTTGTAGATTCTCTTATGTGTTCTCCCACCTATTCAGTCTTGCCTCTAGAGTCATCTTCTCAGAAAGACCTTCTCTGACCATCCCGTCTCCTGTCTTCTCATACTGCTTTTACTCCTACTTTCTACCACTTCTCATGGCCTGGACGTTCATTATCTATTTATTTGTGCAGGGTGTACTATACATCAGCTCTGTGAGGGTGGGGTCTTTATCTTGTCCACTGTTGTCTCCCTAGCACTTGGAATGTCACCTGGAACATGGGAGCCCAGTGGAGACATGTGCTGAATAACTGAGTCGGTGAAGAATGAATGAATGGATTGCCTGCCGACCACACCATCTGGGATCATCCGAACTGCTTGTTCAATTGTGCAGATTCAGAAGTCAGTGCGATGTGCCAGGATCTGTGCACCTTAATATATGCACCACCAATTAATCCTCACAAAGGCTGAAGAGGTGAATACTATCCCCATTTTTTAGTAGAGAAGTCAACCTTTTGGACTTTGTGAAATATGCGTGAGGTCACTCAGCTAGCAAATGATGGTGCAGAGTCTGGAGCCTACATCTGCTGTTACAAAGAAAAATTCTCTTTTTGTGACACTGTGCTGTTCTCAAACCAAATAGCCCCTGTTTCCTATTTGGCTCCTCTCCATTTTTGTATCCCACACCCCTGGGGAATACTTCATTGCTATTTATTTTAGGTATTAGGTAACCCATCCATGGGGAACAGCCAAAGAGCAAATGTATGGGAATAAGACAAAGCCTAGATTCTATGGAAGAAATGCGAGACAAACTCACATCCAGAGCAAAGGAACCTCAGTGGTTTTCAGAGTTTGGTCTCCAGGCCAGTAGCCTTGTTATCACTTGCAACCTTGTGGGAAATAAATGTTCTCCAGGCCCCGTCCCAGACCCAGTGAATCAGGAAGCTTGGCGGTGGGCTCCAGCTATCTCGGTTTTAAGAAGCCCTCCCGAGAAATGTGAGACCCTCTTCCACAGACAAAGAAAGAGAAGGGGCAGAAAGGCATTTCATGTGTGACAGAATTGCCAGGGTGGAGAAATGATTTGAGGTTGAGGCAGTATAAGGAGTCACACAGGATTTTGGGGCACAGCGGTAATGTGAAAGCCTCCAACGTCACTTTCTGGAAAAACTGGTGCTTAGAAAAAGTCCTCATGATCTGGGAGTTCTGTGACCTAAGTTGTTGTGGTTGCTTGTTTGTTTCCTCTAGAGCTATTTTTCAAATCAAATGATTATGTGATTATATCAGTTTGGGAAAAACTGAGTTCAACCGAATCACACAAATTACATTGAAATTGCATAGAGTGGGACTTTGCAAAGCCTTTACTGGCCTGATATACACCGTGAAAAAGCTCAAATAGTGTATTTTGTGTTTCTGTGTGAGGAGCCCTCATTCACAGGAAAGTTTGGACAACTTTTGGTTCTTCCATTTTTTGAGTATGTGCTTATGGTTTTCTGCTATATATGTATATGTATATGTATCTATCTATTCAAATTTTAGAGTAGTTTCAGGTTTGCAAAGATGTTGCAAAGATAGTACAGAAAGCTTGCATGCACTTTGCATCAAATTCCCCTCTAATTAACATCTTACAGGAGTCTGGTACATTCTCCACAATTGATGAAACAGTGGTAATGTACTATGTTAACTAAAGTCCTCCTCCACTCAGATTTCCTGAGTTTTCCTCTAATGTCACCCGTTGGGGTCCTGTATCCCACCCAGGACACTGCATGACATTAGGCATCACACCCTCCTAGGGCTCCTCTCAGCTGTGACAGTTTCTCAGACTTTCCTTGCTGTTCATCATCTTGACAGTGTATTGGTCAGATATTTTGTGGGCTGTCCCTCAACTGGGATTCGTCTGATATTTTTCTCAGGACAAATCTGAAAGGACACACTTTGGGGGAGAAAGACCAAAGTGATCCCACTGCTTTTCTCCACCAGACTCACTATTTTCACACGTTCAGCATCTTGGCTGATAAGACTTTTAGGGCTTTGTTTCCTGTCCTAAAGATGGGATGAAATTCAAAGAAGGGAGAGTTTATAGTTGAAATCCCATAAATCGTCAGAAGAACTAACATGGAGGGCTGGCGAAGCTGATGAGGATGGTCTGACTCTTCCTGCCTAACACATCACCCTCAAGGCAACGTGGTCTGTGGGTCATTCTTAGGATTCCGACTGGATGGCAACAATCCCATTACTAGGCAGTGAGCAGTTTGCTCGGGCCTATTAGTACTCCTCATAATTAGGGAGACTTGCAAACAAATAAAAAAAAAAATCTCATTTTCCCCAAGCCTGATGGAAATGCAGGACCCTCTGTGGAAAGTATGAACATCTGTCTAAAACTTATCCAGCCAAGAGCGTAGGCTGGGGGTTAATAACACAGACTGCAGCATTAATCTCCTGGGTTTAAATCCAGCTTTGCTACTCTGTGGCCTTCGGCAAGTTATTCCCACAGTCCCAGTGTCCTCATTTGTCAACTGGGGTAATGAAGGTATCACCAGTAGAGAGCGGTTGTGTTGATCGAACAAACTAATGCCTGTGTAATGCTTATAGCACTGTGCCTGGACCACAGTGTCTCCCAGTATGTGTCAGCCATTCATTTTTATAATTATTAAGTGGAACCATATGAAGGTGACATTTAAGTAGATAAACAATTATCAAATGTCAGCAAGTTTTTATGGTTCAATCTGTTACTGCCATCTTCATCGTCATCACCATCATTATCCTTGAAGACACCAACAGAAGATGGAGACTTAACTAACTGAAGTGACCTTGGAACTGGAGCCATCCAGCTGTGCCCTGGTCCTCCCCCCAGGTCCCACTGTTAGAATCATGTCAGCTCACACATCAGGCAGCTCACCTCCTCATTTCTAACCCGGCCGCGTTGGGCAGACCCCTCCGCCCATTTAAGTCATTGCTGTAACTCCATTTTTCCACACTTCATTTTCTTCATTGCCTGGCCCATGCCATATCAAAGCAATGGGACTAAAGAGAAATTTCACAGCTCCTGACCTTCAGCGAGGAATGCCCAGGAGCAAAGAATGAATGAAACATGATGAAGTTTCATGAATTTTTCTAGAAAATCTAACTTGCAATGAAACCGGGGAGGTGGGGGTCAAGGGAACAGCCAGAGATAGAAGGCTAGACCTGTGGTGATTGGATTACATCCGCTGGCCTGTGGCTCTTTATTAAGACCATCCAAATGAATGTGATATCTATTACACACACATATATATTCAGGGCACACACATACACTATTTAAGATAGTGCAACGTAACTGAAACAATAATCAATATCTTTTCAACAGATTTGTGTTCAGAAAGAGTTGTGTGTTATTTCCTCTGTTTTCCACATTCTGTGACAAGGGGGAAGGGGAATGAAATGCCATTCTCCAATCACTAAAAATAAATACTTGTGTTATATTCGGTTGCCTCCACAATGAATAAAACAGGCATGTGGGTTTATAATATCAATTCACAGGGCTCTTTCTGCTCCAGTGAACTGTTACTGAACGGTTCAGAACAAAGCTACAGGCAGATCGGACAAAGCTCTTCTAACAGGGTTGACATTAGGCTCAGCCCGATAAGACCACATCAGAGAGGTGCTCATTCTCCAGACCCTCTGATCACAGCAGCCGGCGATGGAGAGGTGCTCCAGCTCCCGGAACCTGATCACAGACCTGGTTCTGCTGATCTGGCATAGAGCGACAATGCAGCTCAGGGTTATCAGGCAAAGCTGGAGGAGTTCAAGGTAATCTCATCTTTGCAGTGCATTTAGACATTAATAAGCACTGAGCCCAGGAGGAAGGAGGGGAAGAACTGGGGGGCTGAGGGTTGCAGAAGGGAAAGGAAGAAAAGTTCGTCTGAAATGACAACATGCAATGATTTACATGTGTGAATGCCAAGGACTCACTAAGTCCTTTCTAAGACTTCCTTCTAGAATGATGGTTCTCAACTGTGGGTCGAACGTCATCCGCATTCCTCAGGGACATTTGGCCATGCATGGGGACACCTGATTGTCAAGGTGGGAGAAAGTGCCACTGGCATCAAGTAGGTGAGGCCAGGGATGGTGCTAAACATCCCCCCAAGAGAGAATTAAATGGCATAAAACATCAATGGTGGAGAAATCTGCTGTCGACTGCTCACCTAGATCAAGAGGAAGTTTTACTAGATTATCATGTTAGTTATCGGCAACAAAGATCCCAATCCTGGGTACATTCAGTGGGCAGTCTGGAGAGGGGAAAATGTCAGGAATTAGTTATTTTTCCTCAGCAGATCAAACAGATGGTTATAATTTAAGGATATTTATGGAATGCCTTTGGAGGCACACTGTTTACTCCCATTCATCTCAATGCGGTGACAGTTTTGAATCGTTTACTGTGTTCGACTTCCCACAGAACAACCATTAAAAAAAATTTTTTTTATTTCAAAATGAATATAGTCACTGCATTCAAATTTCCTTGGCTTCACTGTCATCTACAAGTCACTAGAGTGAAGTGCAATTTATCTCACTAAACATAGCGGGGTGGGGAAGAACTCTCAACAATTTGAGCACCTGCCTCCATTAACGTGAGACTTCTATTACTCGCAGTGAAGTCCTTCATAGGACGATGCTACAAATACTATGGCCCAAAGAACATGAGTGGCCCGCCATCCAAGGTAGCTGGACAGAGGTGCGCTCTGCTTAATCTAACTCTCTGTGTTTGTGCTAGGGAAAGTCACTGGCTTTCAGTTGTCTAAAGCAAGGGTTTCCAAACTTTTTTTCTGTAGAGGGCCAGAGAGCGAGCATTTTAGGCTTTGTGGGCCTTAGGATCTATTATAGCTATTCAACTCTGCCCTTGTGGTGCAAAAGTGGCCATTGGCCATTTGTAAGCAAATATGAGCATGGCTGTGCTCTGGTAACACTGTGTTCAGGGAAACAGTTTGATGGCCAGATTTGGCTCTCAGGCCTTAGTTTGCCCATTCTTGACGAAACAGAAAAAAAAAATGTGTATGGTGCTAGAACTTCACTGAAGACACTGAATCTACGGGGATGTGGAAGATTCTGGACACTTGGACAGCCTCTAGGTTATGAGTGCACAAGCCAGTTCACATGGTACTAAGGTGAATCTCCACAGCAATCAATAAAATGGACATGCTGTCATATTTGGGTTGCTATGATATGCTGTTTCTTCCCTACTTCTGTTGAACCCTGTTCATGTGTTTCTTAGGAGGAAACTAATGCCTGAAATACAAATTGAGCCCCTACCAGGCCATACCCACCACTGTTGCCTCTGAGGACACAAAGATGGACAAGAATTATAATAATCATACCTTCCCTAGAGTGACTAAGTGTCATGGTTTCTCTTCAGTGCCTGACCTTTTCTTCCCCAAAGTATCTGGAGATTTCCTATGGGGAGTCATGAATAAGAATATCTATAGCTACGCCAGCCTCATAGTTTGTCAAAAGCAGATGCCCCATGGTTGAGTTTCTGGTGTATTGTAGATGTCCAGAATATCCCTCCGAGATTACCAACAGGAGCTATTAGGTCTTGCAAGAATCAGAAAACGCCCTTTATGGAGTATCCAATCCTCTCCTCTGTCCCAAGTTGGCAGATAGAGTAATGGTGGTCCAGTGAGGTTACTTCCCCAGATCTAGGAAGCTTGGAGCCCATTTGGGGAACGTTTTTCCCCCAGTTCATGCAGAAACCATGGCTGCCTTCTGGGACACAGGGAGGGACAGCAAATCGCGGGGAAGGAGACAATGGCCCTAAACAAACTAGATTTGGGTTCAAAACTGGGCTCCCCACTTAGTCGCTGCATGACACTGACAGATAAATGCAAACTTTCTGGCCCTGGTTTCCGCTTTGATATTGTAAAATAACAATCCCACCCTCAATGCTATTTCAGCAAGGTTAGAGATAATAGGAGCAATGTACTTGGCACATAGCAGGCCCACAATATATGGCATCCTTGTAACTCTTTTATGGAGGTGTAGCCTTGGCAAATCATGATGTTTAATTGCAGTGATACAGAGGAGCTTTTCTGAGGCAATCACAATTGGAAAGACTTATTTCAGTATTGTTTTAGACAATACAATCATCTTGCTGATAAAGCCTCTGCCTCTAGAACAGAGTTTCTTAATCTCAGCAGTCTGGCAGTTTGGATAATTGTTTGGTGGGACTGTCTTGTGCCCAGTAGGATGTTTAACACCATCCCTGGCCTCTACCAAATAGATGCCCATAGTTACTTACTTCCTTTCCTCCCCAGTCGTGACAACCAAAACTGTCTCTGGATATGGCCAAATGAACCCCGGGGACTCAGTCACACCTGGCTCAGAACCACAGATCTAGAACCGTGGCCTCATTGCTCTGGATATAGAAGAATGGGAAAGGAACAGAGAACAGGTACTAAGAAGCAATGAACTCTGGTTAACACGCAATGGCCCTCACAGGGAATTACCCTCATGAGCACTGAGGTAGCTGTCTACTTCCTGGTACGGATGCAAGCTGACCGCAGGTGCCCCTGGGGCTTGGGTTGGTGACCTGGAGCAGCACAGTTCTGCGTGGTCTCCTTCCTCCAGTGTGAGAGTGTATACCCATACCCAAATATGCAACAAAATGTGTTGATTTGCAATGTGAGGCATGAGGCAGACACAGGAGGCATATTTCAACGTGCAGGGAAGAGAGCTGTTGGAGTCAGCATAACTCATTTAATTGCTGCCTTCTGAGCAGCCCCGTGTTCCAGCAGCCGCGAACACACTTCGCCTGGAGCTCGGCTCTGCTCAATGTTCTCTGGCAACACCTGGTGGAACAGGGTAAAAACTGCACAGCGCCTTGGCGTAAGCTGCTGTGTCTGCTAATCTCATTGCAGGGGAAGGCTTTCTGGCGGCAAAGGTTTGCGGTGGAGGGGAGTAGGGGGGGTGCCATCAGAGTCCCCACCTCTGGGCTGGCATCAACACTGTGCCGGGCTAATTTCTGCTGTTTTCCTTTGTACTTTACCAAGCAGAAAACAAACACTGCTGGATCGTCAAGAGCCTTCTTGCTAGGATCAGAAAAGAAATTGCACCTGCAGGCTCACTGGAGGTCTTTCTCCAGGATGTACACAGGAAGCTGCTTCAGTGATTGCCCTGCAACCTAGCAAGCATGCACCACCCAGCTTTAAAAGCACACTCTTAAGGGTTATTACCCTACCCTAAATGATGCCCTTAGTGGCTTGGCAGGCATCTTTCTGGCTACAAAGTAGAGCTGTTTCTACTTGGAGGAGTAGAGATAAGAAGGGGACACACATCCAAACATCTAGTCACTAGGAATAAGATGCATGGATTCAGGGATTCCACCCTGCCTGCCACCCCCTCACCCAACCCTTACCAGCATCCTGTGGAACTTGCATGCTTTCAAACACTCATTGATAGAAGGAAAGTCTAACCTAGCATCCATTCTACCTGATAAAACCATGGAAGGAGAGAACCAGAGAATTAAACAGTATACTCAGGATTTCCTTCTTTTATAAGGCTGAATAATATTCCTGAGAGTGTGTGTGTGTGTGTGTGTGTGTGTGTGTGTGTGTGTGTATCACATTTTATTTACACATTTATCCACCAACAGACACTCAGGTTGTTTCCTTATCGTGGCTGCTGTGAATAATGCTGCAATGAATACAGGAGTCAAGATATCACTTTGCAATACTGATTTCACTTCCTTTGGATATATATACCTGGAAGTGCGCTTGCTTGATCATGAGGAACCTCCATACTATCTTCCATAGTGGCTGAGCCAATGTACGTTCCCACCAACAATACAGCGGGACTTCCTTTACTCCATGTTTTCACAGTATTATTTCACAATATATACATATATCAAAATATCAAGCTGTATACCTTATATACATACAATTTTAATTTGTGGGAAAAAAGCGCACTGAGCTTTTTGGAAGAATGTTCCCTTGAAATCCATAGGCTCACTACATATTTCCAATGGAAGCTTAACATGGTTGGCAGACAGGATGCACTCAGAGGTTGAGATCTTGTTCACTTATGTGCTAGGTGGATGACTTGAGGACATTTACATTCTATAGGCCTTTTTTTCCTCATAAAACAGGGGTGATAACAGGATCTCTCCATGGAGGTCATGCATGCCAATGGCTTCACATAATGTCTGACACCTGGCAGTACCCAGAAAGTGTTAGCTGGAGCCTTAATTGTTCACCTCTCAGACACTATCACCACATGATACAAGTCTGGAGACCTATCCTTGGCAGGTCAATGATTTGCAAAGTGATCTTAAATAAATCCCCATCTTTTCATGTTTATCTTTCTTATCTGCCAAAATGGAGAGCATACATACTGCCTGCTTTTAAAAATTACTTAACTCAAAAAAAAAATTACTT
The DNA here is from genome assembly GCF_014898765.1 of Herpailurus yagouaroundi. Classification (NCBI taxonomy): domain Eukaryota; kingdom Metazoa; phylum Chordata; class Mammalia; order Carnivora; family Felidae; genus Herpailurus; species Herpailurus yagouaroundi. The sequence goes on from NW_024412453.1 coordinate 13,648,690, forward strand.
AACTCAAAATATCACTGTTGGTAGAGTATAAGACAAGTTAATGCTTCTAACAAAGATCTACCGAAACATAAACATGCGGCATCACTAGATATCTGTTGCTCACATTCATTTATAATGCACATGATGTCATCAACTGGACAATTCTTTGGAGATAATGGAGAACTATAAGAGTCTCCAAATGTGTGCCTCAGTCACTGACTGAGTGGTCTCAACTAGAAGGTAGGTCTACCCAGTCCAGTGGGGAAGGGTGTGTAAAAAGTGATAGAATAATTCAAGGAAAATCAAGCTCCACTTCATGGCAAAATGGCGTCATGGATGTGGAGCTCAAGGCTCTTCATTTCCTTCAAGATCAGATCTGCAAGTGACATACAGTGCTCCTGAAATTGCCTCCAAGTTTGTACCTTTGGGAACATCAAATCAAAGGAAGACTTTTTCCGCAGTTAAGCTGTCCCTGCTGTTGATGCTGAAATTCTAAGTTATAATGTCTTACCCATTGGGATTCTCAAGGAGGGGGGCTCCCCTCTTCTCAAAGTCACATTATATGAAATATTTAGCATATTGCGTGCCAGTGGCTGTCAAATTAGGCTCATCTAAAATACTATAATTAAGAGGGGAGCCTCACATTCTTAGCATTGAAAGCCAGTCACATTCAAATTATGCATAAGGATTGGAAGCCAAAGAACATCATTCTACAACTGCAGTTCAGGTACTTTGAAGTATCCTGCCCCCAACCACTTCCTGCTAAGAGCAGCAAGGAACCTCTATTTGTTCCTTTCCTCCAGTAGAAATTCTCAGTGCGGGAGGATAGGAGATTATTACTTTTTAAAATTTTATTTAAAACCGCATTTAAAAAATGATATTCATTTGTATCCAAAGACAATGCCTTAATCTGAAATTATCAAAGATTGATGACAGGGCTCAGGAACATGCTTACTATTTTTCACTTCAAAAGGAAATTATTAACCACCACTTTCAGGGCATTTACAATGTACAGAAGTGAGTAAGTTAGTTCATCCCTCCTCACAGGTTAGTCTTTAGACAAGACTCGGTGAATTTTTAAACATATTTTCAAAGAGTTGCTCATCACAGCAAGAGTTCTGAACTACAGCTATATATATATATATATATATATATATGTGTGTGTGTGTGTGTGTATATAAAATAACATATATATATATGTGTGTGTTTATACACACACACACACACACACACACATATATATGTTATTTTTTCTTTCATTTTGGCAAAAATAAATTCTATGTTTTAATTAAACCTTTACTTTATAATACAGTCTGACCATGTGGAATATGTCACTCTGCATCTTTAAAATCTAAAAACAAAATAAAATAGAGTAAGATAAAATAAAATAAAATAAAATAAAATAAGTAACTCTCTAGTGGGAAAAAAAAGAACACCCACTGGCTGTATGCTCAATGTATTATTAACACATGATGCCCCCCCCCCCCACTTTGGGATGTGACCTTTTTGGGATATGACATGAGCTTGGATGTGAAACTTCTCAAGGGCCATTTTTACAGAACAATCTAGTTTTCTTTATGCAATTCACAAGCTCTTTTGCTTTGTGCTTGATGATAACACATGAAAAGAACTGAGGCTTAGGAGGGAAAAGTCCTATGACATCTCTTCATGGTGCCACTGTGTCTGCTGAGCCTGTGACATTTCCAAATACATTTGATCAGTGAAGGCTCACTCATCTTCAAGTCTGGCATGCAACACAGATACCATTTTCCCCACTTTGCAGATTCTAAAGTTGGGACTAGAGGAGTGAAACAATGAATTTGTCAATCCTCAGTATCTACACACAGCAGGGTCAAAACTTTCTCCTACCCAGACTTTTGGATTCCAAAAGTCTAATCTGTCTGTCTACCTATCAACATGTTTAGCTATTTATCTAATCATCAATGTGTCTACTTGTCTGTGGTTTCACCAAAGCACCTACTATTATTTTAAGTTGGGTTACAGTTCATCAGAGAAAAGTCTGGAACAAATGCTAACTACTGACAAACTTTACCTCTCTGAGCAAAGCAGTGAGATTTGGGGGTTAACTGAAGTTTGGAAACTTCCACCTTTTCCTCCCTATTTGTGCATATTCATGATTTTCATGTTATATTTAAGTTGTTTCACAGACAAAATGGCTTTATGCCAACCACTATGTGATTAAAAATAAATGCATGGAAGATAAAATTTTTAAAAATAACTTCAGCGGGCAGCTTAACTCTTCCTGATGTTCTAATACCATTGCTTGTTTTCTCTGCTCAGCCAAGTTCTCCTGGGATGTCTTGGGGCTATGTTTTGGATACACCCTCTCCAATCAGCTGTATCAAGCCAGATTTCATCCTTCTGTCCGTTCACATTCCCGGGGTTCATGCGAGGCTCCAAGGTTGGCAGGACAACATTTTAGAGACAAAATGGAATCATGGTACGTGACACTTCAATTTTACTTCTTCAGCAGCAAAGATCATCAACCACACTGCTTTCTGCTACCAGAAGATCCCTTAAATATCACTTACCAGGCCTGTGCACCAATGGCAGCATGGACGACTGCCGCCCCACCCTCCATACTGCCCCCATGCTGCTGGGAACTGAGATCAATGTTTAATTGACTGGATTATTGCAGGACTATGGCTCCTCTGCTGTGCTTTGCTGAAGAACCTCTCCCCTCTAGCTCTGTGGGAGTCCCCCAAGCGGGAAACTTCACATGCTCAAAGAGGAAGAAGACTTAAAATTAGGAAAGGACTGGGAGCTGCATCACCATTGATCTCCACATTTCCTCCTGTGGGTGGAGGAGCCACCAAGAGAGGGATGTGCTGGGGGCGGGGGTGGGAAGCTCCAAGGATGAAGAAAAAAGAAGAAAGGAAAAAAAAAAAGCAACTTGGCCTCTCTTATGAGTGGTTTTTTACTTTTGACTTTTGAGGATTTCTGTCTTTGGGGAGAATCTGAATATGTCTCCTAGACCCTGTGCTAAGGTGGCAATTACCTGAGAGATGGGTTCAGTAGGAGGAGAGAGGGGGCAGAATTATGTAACACAGTTATTTTAAATGTAGATGATTACCCTGTGCCCATACAGACTCAGAAACTCTGGAGATGAACCTTGGGGGAAGGTATGCTTTTAACAGTCTCCAGGAGATCTTAGGCGGGGCAGAGTTTGAGAACTTCTAGCACGATGTTTCCCCAAGCATGGATCTGGGAATTAGAGAAACCCGGACTAGGGTACCAGCTGCGCTGCCTTCCTGGTTGGGTGACTAAGAAAATGATCTTCCACTCCTAAGGCTCAGATTTCTAATTCGTGAGCTGAGAAGGAGCACATCACCTACCTTCTAGGGTTGTTGAGATAAATAGAAAAGATACACATGCAATCAATTGGCGATGAATGGTGAGGATGTTGACTCCCTTTATCATGTAACTGTTGTTGAGCAGTCTCATGTGAAGTGAACTGCTTCTCCATACAAGGATACTTCACTCCTCATCAGTGGTTGAATTGGGACTGCCAGAAATGGATGTCCAAGTCCTCAGCCCCAGCCCTGGAACCTGTGAATGCAATGTTATTTGGAAAAAGAGTCTTTGCAGATGTGATTAAGTCAATGACTCTCAGATGAGATCATCCAGCTTGAGGGTGAACCCTAAATCCAATGACAAATCCTTGTAAGAAAAAGCAGAGAAGGCCATGTGAAGACGGAGACAGAAATTGAAGTGATGGGTCTACAAGCCAAGGGCTTCTTCCCAGGACTGCCAGAAGCAACCAGAAGCTAGCAGAGAGGCGTGGGATGAATTTTTCTTCAGTCTCCAGAAGGAGCCGACTCTGCTGACATCTCGACTTGAGACTTTTAGCCTCCAGAATCTATTGCTTCTGCCATCAAGTTTGTGGTAGTTTGTTACAATGGCCCTAGGAACTAATAGGAAGCCTGTTAGCTCCATGTTAGTTCAAGTACGATGTCTGGAAAGGGTCGTTTCAGTAGCTGTCTTCTCCAAGGATTCTCACCAAAGGTTGGGAAGACGTGGCTTCTCTCCACATGGGGCCCGAGCTGGGACTCCACTTCAGTCTCTGCACATATCATTGACTACAGGGGTCCCCTGGCCACAGTCAGCCACATGAGAAAATTTCAAGTTCAAATTTCACTTTCTAACAGCTTCCAGAAAGAATAAGGAATTTCTTCTCCATAAAGTTCCTTAGGTATATAAGTATCTGATGGTGGCATAGGTCAGATATGGGTCAAAGAGCCAACATCTGGGTAAGCGACTCAGTATGGCTGTGAGTGAGGCTGAAGACCTGCCCTCAGCTTGGGACTCTCCAGAGGATTTGCTTTTTGATCTTTATTCCCAAATTAATACAATAATAATAGCCACTCTCACCAGAGTTTTGAGACTCTTTAACATGCTAGATATTAATTAAATGCTTCACCATCATCATCTTCAAAACTTTTATAACACTGAGATAATCCTCTGTCTCCCTTTTTCAGATGAAGGCACTTCGGCCCAAGACACTTCAGTATCACTCAGAGGCGAAGGAAACAGCATTCAACAGTGTGTTCCTGCCACTGCAAGGGGCCGTCTGACCACAAGGGTGGTGCCCTACGTCTGAAGAGCTGAAACATTCCCCACCAAAAGCTCTGGCTTGTTTGAAATGGGTCTACCAAAGCCATTTCCTTCCTCCACATGGAATCCTGCTGGATCTATTTCTGGAATGGGACCAGAAATAAAACAGTTGGTGGAGATGAAATCATCAAACAGTTGCTCTGAGAATGTGGCTCAGTCCACCTGAAGACCACAAAAGAAGCTAGGATACCATGTTTTGTTATAAAACAAAGCTTTTGTTGTTCATGAGTTGGGGAAATTTACAGCTAAGTGGGCCCTAAAAAATTGGGTAGTGTCATGATGCCATTTTACAGATGAGAAAATGGAGGCTCAAACAGACTACCAGGCATATTCAGGGTTATGTATCTGTGACACAGACAGGACTTGAACCCAGAACTCTTTTTTAAAAAAAAATTTTTTTTTTCAACGTTTATTTATTTTTGGGACAGAGAGAGACAGAGCATGAACGGGGGAGGGGCAGAGTGAGAGGGAGACACAGAATTGGAAACAGGCTCCAGGCTCTGAGCCATCAGCCCAGAGCCTGACGCGGGGCTCGAACTCACGGACCGTGAGATCGTGACCTGGCTGAAGTCGGACGCTTAACCGACTGCGCCACCCAGGCGCCCCAGAACCCAGAACTCTTAACACCTGTTAACACCACCAGAAATTTATCACTTGAACTATAAAGGACAAAAATGGGGGTGCATATATATATGTATATATGGGGGTCCCTCTCTCTCTCTCTCTCTCTCTCTCTCTCTCTGTCTCTCTCTCTCTCTCTCTCTCTCTCTCTCTATATATATATCCAAAGTCATTCTGGGGTACCAGGACAGTTTTATCATGGAAATAGCATTATACTTTTGAATCATTCAACATCAAGTTCATCTATACAGTATCAATAATTGGGACACTACATTGAAAAATATTGATTTGAACCTCCTGTCATTCTTTGGTACCACTTTCAGAGTTCATAGGGTAATGCACGGCTGTGAGGTCCCTTCTGTCACAAGATTCTATTCACTTCTCTATAGATCTACATTGCTACTTATCTCAAGAAGACACAAAATGCCCTCTACATGACAGTCATAAGAAATTAACTGGATGCTTGGTGTTCCCATAAAACAACACTGACAGGCTGGTGCCCTACAGCCTGTGGATATGGGGTCCTAAAAAGTCACTTGCACAATGAATGACAGGTTAAATATACTGAGACTAGAATTCTGTTTTAAATATACACTGGATATAAACACAAGGCAAGCAACCCTTATTCGTTGTCAGTTCAAGAATCTCTTCCCGGTGCCATATTATGTGTCAGAGGTAGAAGACAAAGAGAATGCTATTTTTTTTTTTTCGTGTGCAGAAGATCTTACAATTTGGTGCATTTTTAATTAAATAAATAATTATCATTTGCTTGCTGCTTTTGAAAAAATACATATATATGTTCATTTTTCATATGCTGAGTTTTCTTAAACCAAGTCAGGCCTGAGTGTCCTCCCAAAGTTCATACAAGTCTGCGTGTTATGTTTCCTGCACTTCCTATTCCACCGTCAGCTTCTTGCTATGCTTTGGAAACTGTTGTCCCTGTTTCTGTGGGAAGAACCAGGGAAGAGGGTGGTGGAGCTGGAACTAATGGGGAGTCCAGGGTGGGAACTCAGGGCACATGAGCCCGTCGTGGTGGCAAGGTGTTGGGCATCCACCTGTGAATCCGGGCACGCAGGGAAAGGCAGAAACGGCAGTGAGAGCCTTCAGGCTCGGGGCGTCTGTCAAGACATGCTCTGAATCACTCAGGGAGAAAAAGGAAGAAGAACCGTGGAGCCCTGATTCCGCTCTCACGAAATCCCCATCTGCTTGCAACTGAGGTTTGCCTGTTTACACTGTTCTCTGTCTGGGTTTCTCAGGTGCAACGCTCTTGAGGACATCCTCCTCCCAGAGGCTGGAATGAGCAACAAGTTCAGACAGGTGCAGAGCTGGACCACTGAAGCCCTGCTCCTGGAGACACGGTGGAGGGCTGCTAACTCCAGGGAGGGGTGGCTCTGCCTTCTCCCTGTCCTCCTCCTGCCCTGATTATCTGCAAAAGAGCATCCCCTTGTGTCCCTCCCCTGACACTTACACACTAGGGGCACCCAACCGGACACATGCCCTGCCACTGACAACCCCAGTGCCCCAGGAAGAGCCTCCCTGCCATCATGAGAATGCTCCCCTCCCTTTCAAGCCCTGCTGATCGATGTTCGCAATGCACAATTATCTTAATTTAGGTGTGTATTTTGCGACAATATTTTGGATGATCCTGGCACTCACTCTTCTCTATTACAAACATTTATGTAACCATGCCAGCCGATTAATCTGAAGGATGTGGCAAAGAGACGGAGAAATTTTACCCACAGGAAACAAAAACCCAGTCTTTGAGGATAAATATGTACTCCAAAATTCATAACTTATTGCAGATTGCTATTGATATTTCAGAAATGTATTTGTCCCTTGGACATATTCATAGAGCGTTTGCAAGTCTATAGACACATCTATTTAATAACTGTACCGCATAATTCTACCATGCTACATATACATGAGAACCTGCAAAAACCCCCTCCAATCCCCACAACAAAGGTAATAAGCTTTTGTCTCGCCTTTTTTTCCCCTGCTTTAAGCATCCCCTTTAATGAGCTCTGCTTCTTTGTAACTCAAGAGATTTAGTATTCTGTCCAACAAAACAATTTATTGCCCAAAATGTTCCTACTGCAGATAAAATCTTAGCTTCCCCAATACTTCGGCTCCACAGTTAATACCCTAATGTTTCATTTACAGCTGAACAAAGCGGCTTATCTCCACTAAAAGGGGAATTAGTAGTAAGAAATAATTTCAATCATCTGCTGAGTTTCTAAGTAAAGTGATGACTTCTGCATTCTTGCTTCTATCTGATGACAGGTGTGTTGGGGGCTCCCAGAAAATAGAGCAGTTCTGTCACCTAAGCTTTGTAATTTGAACAATGCAGCTACATAGATCAGGCAGGAGTTAGGTCTTAGCTGTCAGGGGAAAAAAAAAAAAATCTACACTCAGAAATATGCTGTAGTCAGCAGTTCTTAGCTACAGATTGGGTACTAACTCAAGAGGAAAAAAAATTGGTTTGAATCAACAAATGGCTCCATTTTTCCCCCTAGTCTGCAGCAAACTTATTATACACCTACAAACACACAACCACACTCTATTACATTTCCTCAGCACGTCTACATGCCCACACAGTACCGTGATGGCTATATATTCTCACACGCGTGCATACAGCCTTATTTATGTGTGCGCAGACATGAAGGCTGCTGGAGACCATCGGGGGTGGGGAGGGAGGGCTGCGAAGGTAGACGTATTGAAAAACAGTGAGGCAGAGGAATCATGGATGAGTCTGGAGCAGGGTTCAGGTCATTTACATTAGAAGGAGAGGACAGTGACTTGCCTTCCTGTGATTACAAGGGGAAATTCAATTTGCCATCCCTCATGTCGCAACCTTGGCATATGAAAACCTGGCAGTGGCCCCCGAAACTGCCTGATAAGTAAACCAAAAAGGGAGGAGTGAAGCACCCAGAGGGTGGACAGATGTCTATCCAAAGGAGAGTAGAGAGTCCATGACCCTGGATGCTGGAAGAGATGGAAAAACAGAAATGTAAGGGGATGGGAGGGGCAAGTGAATTTCTCTCCCTGTGCCTCTACAGGTATGGTGGTTCACCTCTTGTGTCAACCCTGTTAACGGAAAAATCTTCCTTAAATGTGCAAGTCTCTTGCGTCCATCTGGGTGTTTAAACAGGAGGCTCAGCTGGGAGACCAAGGAGATAGAGGGCGTCACACAGAACTGAAACTAATCAGAAAATAAAAATAGAGGTTATTACTTAGAAAACAAGGCCCCGAGGGTGAGGGTGGAGGTAGGGGTACAGGAGGAGTAAGGGCTGTCATCCCTTCCTGAGGGACAGCTTGAACCTGTGTCTACAGACAGGCTGATGGAATGGGAATTAGACTCTGGGTGAAACCATCTTTGGTGTAATTAATCATTCCAGAACTTCCCACAGGCTCCGACTCAGTTTTCCCCTGAAACCACACCTTTGCCTGTGAGTCTTCCCCTGCTCTACTCTGATTGTTTACCTCCTCTCCCATAGGCTCCCTCTGAAAGCATCCCTTCAATTAACCCCCTGCACAAAATCCCCATTTCAGGCATTATCCCTAGGGGATCTGACCTAAGACAGATGGGGGGATAGGAAAATTACATATAAATCTCTATAAAATGTGCACTCCTATACACTAGGGTATAATAGAGTTGGGTTTTGGATTCACTGGAGATACTAATGAAAACATACTGACTGGCATTCAGAGGTGGGCAAGAAGTGATGTATGTCTTCATTTCTTGCCCCTCAAGGATTCTAACTTCCTGGCCACAGAATTATGGTTTAGGGAAGGGCGTGTGACCCAGCGTGGGCTGCAGCTCCCTAGCCACACACCTTCAGGCATTTTCTGTCAGATCTGAAGTTGTAAGAGCCATTGACGCCATGCAAGAAGCTACATCCAATAAAAAACCAAGACTCCAAAGAGAGAAAAACAGTAATGTCAAGGAGAGATCCCCATTGCTATGGTTCAAATGGTTATATTCAGCAATGACTGATGGTAGACCTATGCTTTGTTTTCAGTTTCTTGAGATAATCAATCTTCCTTGGGCTTAAGCTAGTGTGAGCTGGGCTTTATAACTTATTCTGCTTTATCCATGGTATATTAGGAGAAAGAGGGCATGGTCCCAGCCCAGAGAGAAGTAGGGGTCTTCACACAGTCATAAGAGGTAGATGAACATGAACACACATGCCCCCCTTTCTTCCTTGACCATAAATACCTCCCATCAAAGTCACTGGCTCCGGTAGGACTGTAGAGGGCATGGTGTCTGTGTTTTAAAATTTTCTTTGATAGCCACTTGTAGAGTGTCTACTAAGAGCTAGACACTTAGTGATGAACAAGACTGACCTAATGCATTTCCTCAAGTAGCTCACTCCTTAGTGGAAGAAACAGGCCATTTTGAAAATGAAAACACTATAATTTTGTGAAGTGCTTTGAAGGGAAAGAGAAGGGGCCATAAAAGAGGATAACGGGATGTAGCCTACAGGACTCAGATAAGGCTACCCTGACAAAGTGACATGCAGGCATAGGTCTAAAAATGGTTATGAAAAAAAACATGTAAAGAGGGCTAATAAAACACTTTTGGTGGAGGAAAGCATGTGCAGGAGTCCCGAAGAAGGAAGAAGTTGGGCAAGTTTCAAAACCTGAAAATAATTCCTGCATGGATGAAATATTGTGGTAGAAAATAAGCAGGTATGAAATGAGCTTGCAGAGGGCAGGAAGAGAAGGGAGACGCACAGAGCTTGCACTCTAGGCACCCAGGATGGATCAAGAGGTTTAAGTTGGGATGGGGTACAGGAGTAGGCTAATGCAAGTTCACATTCTCATCCTTATATCAGGAATCTCAGCCTACCTGAAAGACAGGTTTTCTGATGAGCTGGCTCTAAACTCATCCATCCATCCATCAACACATCTACCCATCTACTCACTCATCCATCCATCCATCCATCCATCCATCCATCCATCCATC
>NW_024412453.1:13658900-13714962 GCF_014898765.1 Herpailurus yagouaroundi
TCACTCATCCATCCATCCATCCATCCATCCATCCATCCATCCATCCACCCACCCACCCACCCATCTACTCACTCACTCACTCACTCACTCACTCACTCACTCACTCACTTACTCACTTATCTACTCAGTCACTGATGAAAGTATGTACAAAACTTCATGTATGGTCTTCCTCCCCATAGTATTTATAGTCTTTCAGGGAAGATAGGAATAAATCATTATATCAAAAGATATAAAACTGAAATGATATTATTAGCTACAAATGAAGGTACCTGAAGTTAATAAACCAGTGGAGGTTCTTGACCTAGTTAGTGAGGCCAAGAAAGATTTCCTTCAGGAAGGGACAAAGTAGCCAGGTTTGAAAGCATACGTGGGTGTTCATTAGGCAAAGAAGCGAGAGAAAAGGAAGTCCAGGTAGAGAGGAAGTCCAGGTAGAGCTCCTTCACCGAGATGTCAAGAACATGGGAGAGGCAGGGACCAGCTGGCTTCACCTCATTTGCACTTAGAGTGCTTGGGACCCCAAACATCTTCCTTCAGCCTTCACAAGGGTCCCTCTTTCACAAACCAGGGCACATAATGTGACAAGCACACTCAGAAGGATATCAGCAAACATGATTCTAAAAAGAGACTGGCCTAGAAAATCCATGCCACTGGATCAACATGATGTGGAACTAAAGTGGGGGTGGTCATGCGCAGAAGGGATAGTGTCTGGGCATGCTGCCCTATCCAAAATCTCACAGCGGATTAACTGTCACAAATTCAGTTCAAAAGGTCAAGTGAGGATAGGAGGTGTGCTGGGAGCAAAAGAAACAGCTACAATGTGGAGTGCCAACAAGCTTGCAAAAAATAAAAAAATAAAAACAAAAATACAAAAAACAGAGAGGTCAGCAACATTCAAGACCCTTGGAGAAGGTCCTTATTCCAAGCCATACGACTAAAGCATGTAGTAAAACACCTTCTCCCTGGACCTTTTATTCCATATTTGCAATTTTCTTACATTCTGGACTCTCCATATCCCCAGGGCATACAAATCATAGCAAACAACCCGATTGCTGGATCTGTCCTCCCCTTAAGCACATACATATTCTTATAAATGGAAAGAAAATGGCTTCATTGCCTGCTATTGAGAAACACAAATCTCTAAATGGATTGTTAGTTCTTTTAACCAGTAATTCGACTTTAAAAAGACACCCAATTGATTCTTTTTATCAAAAGTTGCCAAACTTGTAAATTCACAATCCTTCACACCATCCCCAAATGATCTATTGTTGGGTGATAATGCAAAACACCACACCTTATACTTGCATAACCTTTATGAGGCACAAAAAATATTTTAGATATATTTTCTCATTAAATATTTATAGTTTTGTGAAGAAGGTATTATTATTCCTGGTCTGAAGGTGTGGGAAGCAGGGCTCTGAGAGTTTCAGGGATGGTACAAAGGTCCAGCAAGCTAAAACTTGAACCCAAGTCTTTTGGCTCCAAGTCCCAACATCTCATAGGGAAGAGCGTGAGTTTGGTTATCACACTGCCTTGGGTCAAGTCCTGGATTCTGGGAATTTGTTATTTCCATGATTATGGGAAAATTACTTTTCTGAGCCCCAAATGTCTTATTCAGAAAATGGTAGTGACATCATGTATCTAACAAGGTGACATAAAGATGATATGCACATGAAACATGTAGCTCAGTATCAAGGACATTCTATATACTACAGAAATGACGACCTCCACTATTACTATGAGTGCCATTACTGTTGTGGGATTATAATACCATGGCCTCAGCAAACCTACCCTTCTGCATACTGGAAGCTCCTCTGAATTTTTCTCTAGAGTCTGAACATATTTGGATGACAATTCTGCCCATTATCTATTTTAGGTTTTGCCTAAATTTGGCTAATGTGAGCCATTGTCCAAGGATCTTCCAGAGTTGTTCAGAGATTAAGCAGTGATGTCTTAGCCCATGAATTTCAGAACAGATATCAAGAGGCAAGCTTTAGAAGGAAGCAAGTATACTTCCATCAACATTTCATTAAATAGCTAGATTGACTTCCCATTTATTAAAGAATGGGGCTGTGCTATGCACATTACATTCTCCACTCCTCCAACTCATTTAGGCTTTCCAAAGAGCTGGTATCCAAGTATAGAAAACCTATTTTGGGGGAACCTGGCTGGTTCAATTGGTTGAGTGTTCGACTTCAGCTCAGGTCATGATCTCACAGCTCATGAGTATGAGCCCCACAATGCGCTCTGTGTTGATAGTGAGGAACCTACTTGGGATTTTCTCACTCTCTCTCTCTCTCTCTCTCTCTCCCTCCCTCCCTCCCTCCCTCAGGCTCTCTCTTTTTCTCCATATATAAATAAACTTAAAAAAACTATTTTTCAAAGAAATTACTCTGTACCAGGCAGCAAACTAAGGTCTATATTATGGACTGTGCCATTTTACCTTCCCTAGAACATCTGATGTGAAGACTGTTATGACCTTTCTTTGCCACCTGAGGAGACTCAAGCTCATGGGTTTGGTATAAGTTATCTCAGGTGGATTGTAAAAAGCAGAGTTAGAATTTGACCGCAAATTCTTCAGATTCCAAAGCTTATGCTTCACACACCTCACTCTATAGTTTTTGAATTATACACCCTGGCGATGATGAAGTCAATACAACATTAGTTTAGATTCCTTCCACATATGTCATCAAATTCCATCTGCAGTCAGAATCTGCACAGTGTTGGGAATCCCCCCGAAAGAGGCAAAATCTACACTTGAGGATGATTTCAAATACATCTCGAATACTTCCTGCAAAATAACACCTGATCTGTGTGATCATAGGTCACAGAACTTTCCTTGGTCAGGAACAACAGGGTTAACCTCATCTGGTTCCATACAATCTGGAATCAGATGCCTGCCTTTTTAAGTCTTGAAAATATCACCCTCCTCATAAGGTAAATTGCTGATTATGTTTACTCGATCTTAATAAAAGGCAATGGAAATGATTTATTGGGACGAAAAGAAAGATACTGCGCATCGCTTCATTTGTTTGCTTTGCTTTTTTCCCCAAGACAGCTGAAGAACAAGGGTTCTCTTAAGCTCTGGGATGCTTTCACCACTGCAACAATGGCATAAAACAAGAAGTCAAAGAGAACACAGAAACAAAGCTTACGAAATTAACACATTAAATCAAGAGATTCCAGAGACCTCCTAAGCTGACAGTGAAGCCCAACCCACTCTCTGCTGCTGCCTTTCGCATTCAGAAGGTGAGGAGTTTGCAGTCTGTGAAGTCGCCAGGCGTGGAGCTGATACATGGGGTGTAACATGGTGGCCAGCAGCTGCCAGCAATGCTGTTGCTAATGGCACCCTGTGCTAGTGACTCTGCAGTATCAGCTTTCTTCCCAAACACCTAACTGTTTCCATGGTATTTAACCAGACATTCCAGAAGTCTCTCTCAAGGTGTGCATTTATTTCACAGCCTGGGATCAATGTGCCCCTCTCATCCTGCCAGCAAATGTGCAAGTTTGATAGGAAACAAGACTGGGGGGAGATACACTTTTGACAGCTGCTGTAGGTCTATGCGTCCAGAAGACAAGAATAGATGAATGAGTATCATGTCAGTCTGGCATAGTGACTAAAGGTCTCAACTCTGGAATTAGAGATTCCAGGTCCTTTCTTTACCAGCTGTGTGAAACTGGACAAAGTATTTAAGTTCCAGGCTTCAGTTTCCTTACCAATACAATGGGGATAATAACAGAACATACCTTATAGAACTACTTCACTAATTTAGCTAGATAATGTATGCCTGGTGTATGCAAAGCATTAGAATCCTGCCTGTTTCTTCTTCTTCCTTCTACTCCCCACATTCTCTCTGTTCTATAATCTCTCTATTCTTATCCATATTACTCTTAGCCATTTTTCACCACTGGCCACTGAAAGTAAGGAGGGTCAGGTAAGAAGTCAAAACTACCTTGGTTGCATTGCCTTCAAATTTAGAGTCCTTTACTGGTCCTTGATGGAGGTATCTTAGAAGACAAATGTGTGGACACCACAGCCCTGCAACATAACATGATGAGATGTGGCTTATTCCCAATCAACAGCTTTAGAGAACTCAGAGCAAACCTAAGGCAAGAGAAACATGGAGGCAATGTATATTTAATGGTAAGACATACCTCTCTGTTAATATCCCACAGTTTCTTGGTCAGTGGTGACATGTGCTATGCTAAAACCCATCATACAGAAAAGACACCAGAGGAGTGTTGGTGAGCCTGGTAGGATAGGTGATAGCTTCTGAGTTTAGTGTGGGAGAGAGCATGTAGAAGTCATGGGTGATGGGTCTCTTTTTAACGAACGGATTAGTTACTTTGTGATGAATCAATTAATTAATGATAAATTACCTAAGCAAACATATTTTGAGCAAAGATTATGTCAGGCATTTTTCCAGGTATTCTATGGGACTCCATAAAATACAGAAAGTCAGTTTAATACTCATGGGAGTGTCGGAATCACCCAGGGAACCTGAGAAAATGAAGGTATGTTAGTTCCAGAGGCTAATGATTCTTGGTTGATCTGGGGCGGGACAGGGAGCATCCTAGGAATATTTACTAAGGCTGATCCAGGATCTACACTGTGAGACGTTTTGATCTAAGGGGCCAAGGAGAGAAGGAATCCAGCTCCCTCTGACACACAAGACAAGTCAGCCCCTATCCTCCCCCACAAAAGGCATCAGCGAGAGAAGGCGGTGTGGGATACGAGACAGCACCCTGCCCTGAGCTTGTCCAGTTCACTCTGTGATCTAAGACAAGTCACATGTCCTCCCTGAGCTCTAGGGTCCTCTGAAAAATGACAGACATGAGCCCTAAAGTCTCTTTTTGCAAGAACGTTGGTAGATTTGAGGGCAAGACCCTGGTTAATGCATACAATTCTGCAAAGAGTTCTAAGAACCCTCCTAATACCTTGTTTGGAAATAGGGGAGAACTTAGAAGCTCAAAGTCTGACACTTACCTAATACCCAGCACAACAAACCCACTTAGTAATGCCTCATTTACCAGTTGTGTCTCTCTCTCTAGGAATGAACACCAGCACGTTTCAAGGCCTGAGGTGACTGCCACATAATCTATCTTCCATGTAACTTGACAACCACTGCCTTTCAAATTTCTCCTAGGCCTTCTGAGAAGTGATTTGGCTTATCCCACTGCCTTCATTTATGATTTCTCATTATTATTCATGACACTGCCACCTCCAGGCCTCATCCTCACTGCCTGAGAGTCATTTCTACTCACTTCCTCCCACCTCCAGGTGGTTTCCCCACTGTGACCGTTGGAACAATGCTTTCATTTCCATCACTCTGCACTTTGCAACTACCGTGGTCCAGGCCACAATACCACCTGGCCTGGAGTCCTACACAGCCTCTTAGCTGCCATCCTAGTCTTCTCTCCTGGACCCCATTGGTCAATGATCACATAGCAGTCATCTTTGTGAAATGCAAACCTCTGCGCTGCCAGTGAAATAAAATCCAACTCACTTACTGTGGTTTACAAAGTTCTGTACTATCCGGCCTTTGCCTACTTCCCACAGCTCTCTTGTGCCCCCTCCATTTTATGGGGTTCTGTTGATCCCTCAAACATTCCAAATTCCTCTCTTCTGTGGGTGTTTTCCTGGAATGTTCTTCCTCCTTGTCTTGGCGTGATTTACATCAGGAGCTCAGCTTAAATTTCACCTCTTCTTAAGGGCCATTTCTTGAGCATATACATCACTATTTGGTTTTTGTAACCTGACTAAACCCATCAATAGCCATTTTCTTCATTTACAGAGTTATTTTTGTCTGCCTCCTACCCAATAGAATATAAGCTCCATGAGAACAACATTTTTCTTGTCTTGTTTATCACTAAATCCCCAGTGGCTGAGCACAGTGGGCATTTGACAAATATTTGTTGGATAAACCTTAAAATCATTCTGACTCCTCTAGTCTCTCTACGTGTAAAAGTCTTTCTAAGTCTACGTTGTGAGTATGGGATTGTCTTATTCATCATATTTTCTCTTCACTAATTCCAAACTTGGCAAGATCCTGCAGAGCTGTTCACTCCATGGTCCCTCTCTGACTCATCTCATTTGTTTTCCTGTGGGAGAAATAAGGCGCAGACAGATAAACGATGTTGCCCAAGGTTCCACAGCCAGGGAGGAGCAGAGAGGGCGTGCAAACTCTGTTACATCTGACGCCAAAACCCACTGCAACACACAACTCCTCATTTTTGGTTCCAAGTCTAAATTCAGGAACCAAAAATAACACAACAGCCGTGTGTTTGCAGTGGTCCAAATACACAGGTGCATGTTGAACCTGAGCCATATTTTCCCCTTGATTTTGATATTGAAGTTTTTATCAGGAACACCCAATGAATGTTTCTTTTTGCCTGGTTAAATTATACATGTATAGGTATATGTGTATATGTATATGCATATGCATATATATATATATGTATATATATATAGAGAGAGAGAGAGAGAGAGATACACTTTGCATATACTATGCATATATATACTTTGCATATACTATGCATATATATGTGTGTGTATATGTGTGTATATATATATATATATATATATATATATATATATACTTTTTCTCATTGTTTTTCTCACTGTTTATACTGATGTTTCCCTTACTTGAAGATACTGTAACATACTTTGTAAGTTCTTGTTTGGATCTGAATATCCTCGGAGTAAAGAGTTCACATACATAATGGAAACCCAACAGAATTCCAAATTAATAGTAAGTTTTGCTCTTAAATTTCTTTATCATGAAGGTGTCCTATTCTCAGCCCTCAAAATGAGATGATTTGCAGCATGAAGAATAGGAAACAGAGAAGAATGAGGCCAACGTGTCAGGGAAAGCATTTACTGACGCTCACTGGAAACTCACAAGATAAAGTATAAGTGCATTAATGCAGCTGGCACCTTGGCCCTGGCCAGCGTAAAACTCAGATCATTCTGGAAACGATTTCAATGTCAAGGGTCTATTACCCCAAACACTTAAAATGATGCCACTTAGCATTTCCCCGTCAGCATTTTTTTTTTCTCCCCTGAGGGATCTGATTCTTTCTCAGGCACAGAGCTTATATCGCCTTATAAAATGTATACTGGTGTTGTGTTTTATTAATACAAATGTTCAGTTCTTGAACTAAGCACAGAACACGAAGCTGAGCCAACAACATCTGCTAGAATCGGAAACAGAGAGAGTGTTGCCTAACACAATGGTTATCCTAAGATCAACTTGAATGCTGTATTTTTTTCCCCTTAGATGCCAAGGAAAATTCTCTATTCCTTAGGCATTTTCTGGCCTTGCTTACCATATGTCAACTCTAATGAACAGCTCATTGGCTAGATGTCCATTCTTTTCTCTTCAGTGTGGAACCCTTTACAGGGAGATGTCTAAAGACAAATATCTAAACTAAACTTACTTGATTTAGGCAGCTTACAGCTCCTCGATTTAATTGCATTACACGTCTATAAGTAGAGAGCAATTTACTCTGAAGTGGTACTTAGGCATTATTCCTCTTGGCTTCTCCAGGAAGCACTTGGGCTAAATTTCTACTTAATGTATGCTGGCTTTGGAACGTAAGTACAAATAGAGGGATGTGTATTAACGTTTTAATTATGCAGCGATTCTCTGTTAGAAAATGAATCCAGGATGGACACAGACTTTAATTCCTTTTAACTACGAAAAACACTTTTCTTGCCATCTTGTGCATTAATCAGTCTCTTGAAATGTGAATCTACATCAGCTTTGCAGCAAGAAAACGGAATCAATTCGGTAAGTTATGCCGTTTCCTGCACGGCATTATCTTTGTAACATTGTCAGTGTTTAATAAGTGCTAACAAGAAGGAAAGCACTTTCATTTAATTAAAGTACTATATCATTTTCAATAATTAGTCATAATTAAGGTGAATGATTAGCTAGGAAAGATATGAAAAATATACATTCTAGATAAAGCTTAAAGTCACATTTTAAAAGTCCAAAATAAACTCTTGAGGGCTGCGCATAGCTTTAAGTATGATATAATTTATGTAATGAAATAAATCTAGACTGTTAAAATATTTAGTGGAACTGAGAATAATGAGTTGAGATAGGATTAGTTTAATTAGTTTACTGAAATGGAGTCTTCATAGTGGCTAAGTGTGATATATTGGCTTTTGTCACTTGAAATAAAAAAGAGGTAATTAGTCCCTCCTCAAATATACTGTTTTCTCAGAATAGGTTGGAATTTATTTTAAGCACTAATCCAGGACCAACTTCCAATTGATTTATAAATGCCACAAGATAAGATCATTCTTTAGACAACTTATGAACCCAATAATTTAAAACAGTGGTTCTCAAAGCAGGGGAGGGAGGGGTGCCCTCTCCTCTCCCGGGGACTTGTACCAATGTCTGGAGACATCTTGGGGTGTCACAATGAATGGGGAACTATGATTGGCATCTGGTGGGTAAAGGCCAAAGAAGTTGCTCAACACCCCACAAAACACAGGGCAGCTGCCCCCAACAGAGAATTATCCATCCCAAAGTGTCAGTGCTGCCAAAGTTAAGAAACCCTCCTATAAACAGCAAATTCAGCATCTGACCGTCCATGCCTGTCATTGGTGGGAGAGTGTGCCCATTGTCTATAATGTGCAAATCCCAAATCTACATTGCATGACATTTGCACTTCCCATATGTGGGAAAAAACATTTTCTACCAAGCAATATAAGAATTAAAATAATAATAATCACCCCAAATAATCTTACAGCAATGAGAAGAAAAGGGGTTGATACCAAAAGCCACATCCTCTACTGAGGATGTGTACATTTGTGCACTAGAATACTGTGAAGCTGTTAAAAAAAAGTAAGCTTCATGGAATGGAATATGCTTTTTATACATCATTTTATGGCTAAATCAAAAGTTATAAAACAATGTGTATAGTACAGACTCATTTTTATAGCTACATATTTTTACACGCATGTACCCTCATCAGAAAAAAAAAGTCTGGAATTGCAGAAATGAGAGTAGTAGTTACTTCGATGTGAGTTTGAAGACTTCTTATTTCAGATATTGATTTTTTTCTGATTGTGAATAGCATTTTATAACTTTGCTCACAAGCTATATGCATTGCATGTGTAATAAAGCAATGATACAAGTTGAAAAGATAATAAAGGGGTGGGAGAGAAAACATGGAAGTGAGAACCCATAAAAACTCCCTTCCTCTTGCATTTGGGTTTGACAGAAGTGTCCTCAGTCCCTTTGAAGGGAGCTGAGGTCCAAACTTTCTATGAACAGTTTAACCTGGAAGAAGTTCACGTGGCCCTAACCGTCTGTGTCCCTTTGCTCTGAGGAGAAGCCAAAATACAGGGCTTGTTTGATGAAACATACATTCTGAAAGCTGCCGTGAACTATGACTTAAACATTAAATAGTCAAATAGAGAAAACACCCAGAAAACATCTCAAGCAAGAAAGACCTTTGCACACGCCTAACTGTCTATTTGCAGTGGGAAGTGTGGAAATTCAAAACCCCATATTCAAAATACTGTTCTTTCTCTCTATTTTCCCCTTCACACTTTAGCAATGACATTTATGAAGCCTGTGATTCTTGAAAATCACTAACATCTTGGAGGAGGAGGCTGGCAAGAGGGAGGAGGCCCCGTGCTTCCGTTCCATCTGAAGTTCTTGATGGAGATTTTAAGTTTTATTATTATGATCCCCACCCCCACCCCCCAGAGCATGAATTTCTAGCTGTAGCTCCACAGCAGCTGGACTGTCAGGTGAAAGCCCAAACAACTCAATGAAGCATCTGGGCACTGGTCCTAGTGACAACAAAATATTTGGATGACCAATGGTGGAAGCTGAAAGCACTGTATTTAAAAGGGTTTGTAGAGAGTACTGTTCTTTTTTCTTTTAAATACACATGTCTATTAATAGGGGAGCTGGTTAAACAAATGGCAGTACATGGAAATAGGATTACTAGGCAGGTGTTGTGGGCTTGAGAAAGATAATTTATATGTATTGACAGTGAAGGGTTGACACACTGTTTTTAAAGTGATGACACAAAGTCATGGCTTATTATTTTAAGTAAGAGTGTATGTTCTGAATATGTGTACTTTGGATGTGTAGAGAAAATATCTGGAAAGATGTGCTAACAATTATTAAATAGTGAAGGGAGGGAGGATGAGAAAGGAACAGAGAGACTTTTATTTTTACCTTATACAGTTCTATGCAGTGAATACAGTGTGTGTGTGTGTGTGTGTGTGTGTGTGTGTGTGTGTGTGTGTGTCTGTTTAACTCAGGGCATGTGTTACTTTAAAAACGTACCATGATGTAGTTCAGACAAACCAAGAGGTACACAAAAAGTATAAAATGCATCCATGTAAGTACTACCTAGCTTCAGGAAGAAAACATCTCAGGGTAGTTGAATTCCCCACCTGAAACCTCTCCTCGAGTGTATGTGTCTCATCTGTACAAGAAATCAATACTCTGGATTTTCAGTCTTCCTTTTTGTCTATATATGTTTATTCCATATGCATGCATTCCTAGACGGCATAAAGTACTAAAACTATTCCATACTGTACATCTTGGAGTGAATTGTATTTTCCACGTTGGGTGATTCACCCAAGGCAATAATGATGAGAACCACTCTTCTTGGTACAGATAGCTCTAATTCACTCATTTCCACTGCTCTATCATGTTCTGTTGTACTTAAGGTTCTATTTTCTTACTCTCTTCAATTGGGCTATGTATGATTAACTTTTGCTCAATGAAGTATAAATTTTATTATTTAAAAACAGCCTAATATTAAGATAAGTTTTGGACAGGAAGAGGCAAGACACAGTCACCACTGAAGCTCTTTAGTTTTATGGTGAAACAAATAGGTAAGCTAAATCTCATTCAGTCTCAGGGCTTTGTCTCTTCCAAACAGTCCCCTTAAGCCCAGAGAGTTGCTAGTCTACTACTATGAACAACAACAGCATCGGCTACTACTGTTTATCAAATGCTTATGATGTGCCAGGAACACAGTCGGTGCTTACACTTCTGTGTGACAAGCACTGGTAATATTTCCATTTCACACATGAGGCCACTGGGCTCAGAGAGTAAATACCTACTTCACAGTTTACCAGTTTCTACACGTTGGCAGTAGGATTTTTCTAAGGCCTGTCCGTTCCTCTGATGTCTGTCTCTCTCTCAGGGTAATGCTCACTCTCAGCTGCTTCTACTTAACAATATACCATCCTTCTGGCTTTGGAATGGTATTTCATGCCCTGCAAGAAAAATGGCCAGTAATGAGGCTGAATTAGTAGCAACTCACCCAACACCAGTGTCCACAGTCTGCTCTACCACTCAGCCATTGAGAAAAGCAGCAAAGAACTGTTGAGAGACCTGCTGGATGCTGGTGAGACAAAAACTGCCCGAAAAAATAAAAGGCTATAGCAATCAAGTCAAAACTGAACTTGTACCAAGTACTCCTCATGAAAAGGAAGATAAACAATAAACCCAAAGCTTCTCTCATCACCTTGCCCCAGATTAAGTGCATCCTTAGGTCAGAATTGCCACTGGCTTGGTACAAATGCCATACCCAGTTGGAAAATCACTCTAGAGAGAAATGTTATATAAGCACCAGCAAGCTCAGAAGGCTTGGAGAGCAAGAGTTCTGGCAATGAATTGGTCTTGGCCATCATTGCCACACTTCTTTGTCAAGGACTCTCCAGGGAACCTGGTTCTTCAAGGAATGGCTGGCCAACATATATTTCTATCCCTTAAACCTCTGAACTTGAAAGATGGGAGCCTCATCATCACTTCTTGATTTCTCCTGTACCCCCAGGAGATACTCTGTGCACACTCACGAAACCTTCTAGCATTCCGTGATAATGTGCCACTCACTTAAAGATCTGCCTCCTCACTTTGCACGACCACACTCTTCTTCATCTGGCTTACCTACTTCTCGATCTTTGTTTTTCTACCTCCCTCTGAACCTAAATCCTCTGGCCACCCCAGCCTATTGCCTCCTTTTTGGACATGTCAAGCCTGTTCCGACTTCAGGAAATTGGCACGTTCTGTTCCCTCTACCTAGAATTCTCATCCTCCACGTGTTCACTGGTTGGCTCCTTCTTGACCTTCATGTCTCAGCTGAAATGTCACATTCTTAGACCTTCCCAGAATCTCCGAACTCAAGAAGCTTATTCTTTGCTCCCTTGGTCATGTTCCTCTGCACTTTCCTGGTTACTCCCTGCTCCCTTCTCTCTCTCCCCCAAGATTTAAGTCCCATGCAAGCAGGAGCCTGGATTTATTATTCACCACTGTGTCCCTGGTGCCTGAGATAGTTCCTAGAGGCTCTCAATAAATGTGCAGGGGATTAATTAATAAGGATACAAATAAATTAATGAATTGCCTTTCCCACATATAATTGCCCTAAAGTTCTATGGATAAAGAATAATGCCACAGACAAGGTGAAACATTTTCCTACTCTGCAAATATGGATTCCAAAGCAAAGGGGTTCATTAGGTCCTTCTTAGGCTGTTAATACAGTATTTTTCCTCAAATGGTTGATGTACAAGCACAACTTCATATTCAATATATCTTCATGATTAAATGATTTTTTGGAAATTTCCTGTGTGTCACCTAGGGCGCCATGCAAGGAGCATACACAGTCCTGGTTCTTTCTGAATGAGACCTCTGGTGATTGGCTCAGCCCAGACATGCAGGCTTGCACCTCCCTTGTGGGATATTGTTTCCTCGGTCCCAATACCATCAGCCCCAGGAGCCACCAGTGGTGACTGAAAGCACTTCGTCTGGGGAAATTCTCCGTGAGTAAAATAGAGCCAAGTGACAATTTTTTTTTTAATATTTAAGCTGGTGTAAAAAGACAATTCCCTGAATATTAGATCACCTCCATTAAAAGAAAAGTGGAATTTGAAAGTGCTTTAATGTTGAACATTTTACATCTTTCATCAGTTCTGTAGAAACCTTAATGAGGACCTATGGCAATGAGTGCTTTTCTAAGCAATCACAAGATGCCTGAAGAAATACTAGGTAGGTCCCCTTCATGGACTGGGCTGGTCCTTCATACAACACCTGCACTGGGCCCTCCTGGGGCTCACTCTCTAGTGGGGGAAGTTTTACGTTATAGGAGAGAAAACTGCTGCCTTCAGTCCCTGTGCAAGGCACCCTAGCAAAGATGAACTCAGTCTCTGCATTCATGTTTTCACTTTCCTGTTATTTAAGGAGCCTAAAAACTGGATTAATTATACTTGTACTTCAAAAAAAAAAATTCCTTTGCTGCAAGAACCGTGAAAACAAAATGCACTGATGATCTTTAAATGACCCAGAAACCAAGGTAATTATAGCTGTAATTAATTACATAACTTTACGTCCCATGGTAGTCAGCTAGAGGTCTAACCCAGAAAATTCCGAGGTTGGAAAATCTGAATTTAGGGACTTATCGCAGACACGGCACTGTGGTGGGCACTAAACAATTCCTAATCTTCTCCGCGCATGTTTGACCTCAGGCAAAAATCACTTAACCTGTTCTTACCTCTCATGCTCATCTGTAAAATGGGGATGGAAGTCCTGGATCACCTCAAAGGGGGTGCTGTGTTGAGCCATATGTTAATGATTTGAAATAAAATGATTTCACACAGAACACATTCGAGGAATTTTAACGGAGCTGAAGTTGCTAATATCTAATGGCATTAAAAGCCAGTAAACCGGTAAGTGTGTGCCAGTATGATGTTCAGTTTATGTGAATTTCATCTACAACAGGTTTTGTTCTACCATATCACCTGGGTGTATTTCTTGACAACTTAAGAGTAGAATGTAGGACCCCCCCCCCACAAACACACACTCTAATTGCTTCCTTACTGAATATTTGCATTACCTCATATTGGTTTAGAACAGTACTTTAGATACATGAACCACAGTTTTTGCAATGTACTTTTGTACAACAATGAAAAATAAAAACAAGCTTCATTAATGAGTCTAGGGCATAGGAGCCCTGGATGTGGAATGAACGGATTGCCTGTTAATAGCTCAGGTTCTTGGCCCTACCTAACTGAATGTTTATCCTTCCCTTTTCTTTTTCTTTTTTTTTTTTTTTTTCAACGTTTATTTATTTTTGGGACAGAGAGAGACAGAGCATGAACGGGAGAGGGGCAGGGAGAGAGGGAGACACAGAATCGGAAACAGGCTCCAGGCTCTGAGCCATCAGCTCAGAGCCTGATGCGGGGCTCGAACTCACGGACCGCGAGATCGTGACCTGGCTGAAGTCGGACGCTTAACCGACTGCGCCACCCAGGCGCCCCTCCCTTTTATTTTTCAACCCAGGACACATGTAACCTCTGTCACAGAATATTTATCCAGAATGGTACTAGATAGTGATAAAAACAGAGCTAGTTTCATAATTAAAAAGTAGATGAAAAGTTATTCATCAAAGCATGGGGAGACAGAGTGGAGGAGTAAAAGAGGAAGGGAGAAGGAAACCATTCATATCATTCGTCACTCCATGTACTTGTAGGAAAGATGCTCTCGCGACAAAACTTTACCAGACCAACAAGGAACACAGAATTTTAACACACGATGATTTTTAGTTACTGTTTATGCTGGGTGGCTTGTCACCTTTGTGAGGAACAGCGGGATCAAGAAGAGTGTAAACACCTTTGTCAAATACGTGCAAGAATGGGTGAGCACACTGAAAATGTCTGACTCTCAAGAAAACTCTCACACTAGGGGAGGGGAGTAGAGGTCTCCCTCTTATGTGCGAGAGAGTCAATGGCCACGGAAGCCATCCTTGTACTCTTACCAGCAAAATGGAGCTCCTGGATATCCCATTTTAATCTAAAAATGAAACTGCTTTAATTATCAGAAGTAAAAATATTTTAGACTCATAATACCCTGAGACTGATGTGACACGATAGCAGGAAGGCATTAACTTTTGGAATGGGGCAGTACTGGCTTTGAATATTGACTTGATGATTGAGTAGTTAGCAATTTGGCCACAGAAGCAATTTTACTTCTCTGAGCTTCAGTTTCTTTATCTTTGGGTATGGATAATGATATTAATCTCCCAAGGTTATTGAAAAGATTAAATAGGATAATACATGCAAAATGTCTGGCATGATGCCTAAAACATAGGAGGAACTAAAAATGTTCCTTGTCTCACACACACGCACGCATATCCACTCCACCAGAACAACATGGGCATAACTTGATATCATCTTCTCCCACCAGTACACATGTTGTATGTGTTAATTTAAGTTACCACATGCTACATTTAGATTTGTGCTTGCCAAGGCCTTCGAATTCAAGTCCTGGCAGGTTATGGAAGGGGTGCATTTTGGATGGAATAAAGACATTGCAATCACACCACTATTTCAAAATCCCTGGTTGTCTGAGATCACATGGGCAAAACTTCATGGCAATAACTATACTGATTAACAGGATAGTTGATATTGTGCGAACACAGCCACTAAAAAAATTGCTGAGAGCCAAACAGCGTGATTACATACATGATGGAGACAAAAGAGGAGATTTTTAGGTATTTCTAGAAGATTCCCACAGTTTCTGTTGTTGTTGTTGTTATTATTATTATTATTATTATTATTATTAATTATTTTAATTCTAGTTTGGACATGACAATTCCCCTTCATCCCATGCAAACTAATCTTCCTGTCAAGTTAATGTTATAGCAATCATGTGGAGGCGGGATTAGGGTCGGTAAGAGTCAGGTATATTCCTTGAGTAAAAAGCATTAATATACATATTGGCTTAAGGCTAGAGTCTGCTGGATACAGTCGTGCCATATCTCGGAACCCAAGCCCTAATGAATTATTCAACTCAGCAGAATAATCCGGCATAACTAGGAATAAGCAACAACATATCCATTTGAGGGAAATGTTGTATGAAGACCGGCAGGGGTATCTGATGTCATCCATATTGTGCCAAACAATGTGCCAAGTTAATTCTAAGAAGCACCTAATGAAAAGACCTGCCATCCTTCCCCTATTACAGGGAAAACACGGAGGTTTCGAAAAAGGTAAGACATGGGATTCTTCAGGATGGTGAATGTTTAAATCCACATTGAAACCCAGCTTTGCCTATCCCCCCAAACTGATGCTCCATGCTATTTCCACGGCTCTGTATTGTCTGCAAACCCCAAAGCCACAATACAATGCCGAGCCCTGCCCCTTCTCTCCACTTCATTGGAGCAGCAGAAAACCTCATGTCGTGTCTGCGTCTGTATCTGCCTCTCCATGTGTGTCTCAGAAAGATACTTTATCTTTCAAGTTTTATGGCTCATATCTGTGACTAAAATATCATTTATGACAATTCCCATCTGCTAAGCTTCAAAAGTGATATAGTTTCATTGCAAAGGGCTGCTACTGGGGGCTTAAGTTACAAGCGAAGAGTTGAATAGAATCAGAATGTACCTGAATTCGATCTCACAGGAAGATGAGCCTTTTTAAAATACGTCCATTTCCTCAACGCAAGCTGGGCTGCGAATGTGTCAAGGCCCCAAAGTGTGGGGCCTCCCGGCTTCCCCCAGACCAGAGCAAAGAGCTGGCTCCTGCAGCCCATGGAGATTGGACCCCGTTTCTTATTCCAAGCAGGAAAGCCGAAGGCCTGCTTCCTCCGTCATTCTCTGACAGTTATAGACTAGCTGTGCACCTTATTAAAGATTAAGGTTTGCCGGGGCACTCTCCTTTGGCCATATACTGTTCACAGTCCAGCATTTATTACAAAGGGACTGGAGATTAACGCCATCCATTCTGCACATCACTTAGTGGTCCCACAAAACCAAGAAAATGTAGAACAATGCAGAACCGCCTTCCATTTCCCCAACCCGGGGTCTTTGTGCCTCTGAATTTCACATGGTAGCTTTAAGACCATCTTTTATTTTATCGTATTTTATTTTATTTTATTTTATTTTATTTTATTTTATTTTATTTTATTTTATTTTATTTTTTTATCATCACACTTTACTCTGGTCTTGTTTTTCTAATTTCAAACGTACAGGATCCCTGTAGTAAATTCTGAAAAATATAGGACACCTAAAATAAGGATCAATCTGGAAGCACGATATAGTCTTTGTGTTTTTGAGGAGAATTTTCTGTTCTCTCCTTCTCTCTCTCATCTTCTCTTTTTTCTTCCCTCCCTCTCTCTCTTCTCCTTTTCCCAAAACGTTGCTTTCATGTGTTGATATGGGTTTTCTGTAAACCTCAAATAACCATAACAAACAACCTTAATTTATTACGGAACAAGAACACTCAGTTTGCATGCCACCCTGCCTCTGTCCAGGGCCCACAGTACACATTGCCCACCGATTGTGAAGCACCCTCTTCCCGAGTCACGCATGATCCTTCTTCAAAGTTCCAAGCAGCCACTACTAACCAATCAGCGTTGGCCCAAGACTGTGAATTCTCTTTCAGTATATGGTCCCTGCCCTCCAGAAACTTACACTCTAACTGTGACAGCAAAACAAAGAGGAGAATTTTGAGCAAAACAGTATTACAAAGGCACCTTTTACATACCAGACTCAGCAGTTGTCTTGTTCTCTTAGGAGAATGAACACTGTTCCTTTTGAGTCAGCGACCACTTGCACAGGTCAAGGGTCTTGCATGGGTCACCCTGTGTCATGGGCCTAAAATGTACAGTGGTTACTCTTCACCATGTGACTCAGTGTTGGGCCCTGCCTTCAACACCCTGAAGTGAGCCTAGCACACAGTCAGAGGTCAAGGCAAGGACAGATACATTTCCGAATAATGGACGCTCAAAAAATGCAATTTCTTTTCTTTCTTTCCATATATCTTCAGATAGGATGTCTGTAATAATGGTGAGAAGGTGATGTACACTGGGTAGCATTACATATAGTAGGAGGTAAGTTTTGAGTCACATCTTTAGCAAGAATGCATGGGACAGTAACTTTTGACCCAAGAACCATATTACCAAGAAATTAGCATGCTTGTAAAAATTAGCCATATGTTTTCTTTATCTATCTCTACCTATAGAGATAACTCAGGGTGCATGTGCCTGGTGTTAGTGTCCGTAATAGGACAAAGAGTCCATTTAGGGAACTGATTAAATGAGGTATGTTCTGGGCATATAAAGGAGGACAATGGAGGGAGTGATGGGGACCAGTGTGTGCTAATATGAGAAACTGTCTCTGGCACATTAAGTAAATTAAAGCAAGATAAAAGGAAAACAGGGCATATAGTCAAAAATAAAATAAATACGTACACGCATATGTGTGTCCACATGTATGCATGTTGTGTCCTCCCATGACCCCCAACAGGCATATACAAAAAGCCATTCATAATGATTACCCTTAGTTAAAACTGGAATTCAGAGAAGGGCCTTTTATTATTTTGCCTTATTATTTTGCCTTTTTTTTTTGCTAGAGTTAGTGCCATTTGAATTACTAATCACGGGCATGTATCCCTTAAATTTAATCAAACAAAATGTTTCCTGGCTGGTCTGGATGGTGGGATTATGGCCCATTTGTTTCCTTCTTGATTCTTCATGGAAAACATGTAACACGTAAGTGTTATGTTAAAGAAGCAAGTTATGATCTTCAAGTGGTGGAGAATGATCCGGGCAGGAGAAGGGCAGAGGGAGAGGAATAAGGCAGGCCTTGGCGTTTATTAAAACATCAGAAAGCCTTCTGAAAACCTGCATAAAACTGAAGGGTTGTGGAGGAGAGGAGAACAAAATACAGGCAAGTCAAAAATACAGAGACATCTGTCCAAATGAAATACCTACCCTGCTGATGCAGAAATTCCCCTTTTGGGGGTTTGCTTCTGGGGTCACCGTGCATTAGTATTCCACTCACCACTGCTGCAGCCACCATTTCTCTCCATTTCTTTTTGACCTCAAGCATTTTATGCATAAATGTCAGTGTTCTTTGCAATTAATCATGCCTACCACAGACTAATTGTGGACAACAGTCATGCAATTAGCCAAAATGTGTTTCAAATATGCATGAATGTTCAGAAAGCACTCACATTCCAAAACCTCAGGTACCTAAACAGGAAAATTGGCCAGTCTTTCACAATTCCCTTTCAAATTCAATGTGAACTAGCAGGATAATCAGATCATAGCTGATGGCGGCCATGCCCAGGGTCTGCTAATGAGAAAATGGTATCCTGAAACACATGCTATGAACTCCAAGAAGCAGCACATCTGAAAATACCAAGCGTGCCCTTTGGTGAAGTTAGAGAGAGACAGAGACAGAGAGAGTACTTACAAGAGTTGATGCAAAGATGTGTTATATAATTGGAAGACTCAAAATCCGCTACTTGGGTCACATACGATACAACGTATCTCCGAATAGTCAAATACGGTTGCAATGCCATTACTGTAATTAGACACAGCTAGTTGCTCATCACCAGTAGGCCATCCTAGGCAACACCATTGCTCATTAGTATTTTATCTTAATATATGGAAAGGGGGTAGCCTAGAAGAGTAGTTCCCAACCAAAGGCAATTTCGCCACCCAGGAGACATTTGGCAATGTCTGGAGATATTTTGGCTATCACAACTGCGGGAAGAGTCTCTGCTGTCACCTGGTGGGTAGAGGCCAGGGATGCTGCTGAAAGTCCTAGAATGCATATGGCAGCCGTCCACCCCTAGTCCAAAAAATACTTTTCTGGCTAAAATGTGGATAGTGTCAAGGTTGAGAAACTATGACTTAGAGGAACTAAAAACTGTACATTCAGGGATGAAAACCAAGCATAGCTCGTACTTCTGCCACATACGGGCACTGTGACTCTGAGGAAGTTCCTTAACACCATGACCTCAGGTTCCGCCTCTGCAAAATAGGGAATAATACTCTCTACTTTGCAGGGTGGCTGCAAGAATTTGAGCTAATGGAAAAGAAAGCTCTGGTCACAGAATACATGGTAGCTACCATGATTATTCCAACTGTTATTATCACTTACATATTTTTCAATCACATTACCGAACAGGAATAAAACAAACTTCTTGGAGAGTTGTGCTGTTGCCAATCAGGCACCATGGCAAACATCTCCCTAGCCTCCCAGGAATAAACTAGTCTCACTTCAAACAATTGTTACAGTTTGAATCCAATTGACTCCAGACAAAAGTATTGAGATAATCAGCATATTAAAGCCAACACTATAACCATATGTTAATTATGTAAATGATTCATTTTAATCAGCTAGAACCATGTAAAGAGTAACTAGGAATGCAAATGTAGGGAGTTATTAAAAACCTCATTATTATTCATCTTGGTTCCATGCGTGAACGTATCCATCCAAACAGATGAATTAATAGTGAGGAGAGGAGAGGAGAGTGCTGGAGGGGGTCTGCGGGACACCATCTGTCTGCCTTTGCTTCTCGCTCAGGCCTCCACTTTGCATGGAAGCTGCAAGAGCTGTGCACGAAGGGTGCTCCGGGCTTCCTGGGGCGGCCTGGTCAGCCTTTTGGAGCTCAGAGAGTATCATGGCTTCTCTTCGTTTGCCTGTGTTTGCTTTTGAAGGTTGGGACAAAGAAGGGGTGGGTTGGCAAGGAAGCAACTCTACTACGGGTCCCCCAATTCATCCGTGAGTTGTAAAAACATCCCTCCAAACTTCTCTTCTCCTTTCTCCTCCGCCCTCATTATAACTTCTACTGGCACCACACAATTCTCTTCATCATCGAGGGAGCTTATTAGTTTGCTATATTGTTATTATTAATACTTGGTCATTGTATTTCCTTGTTATTATTGTGGAGAGCTTTCCACGTGAAACTCTCCTTTCATTTGGTCTTCCCCACAGCCTGAGTCTTAGAGGGAAATCAAGTTGCCTGAAGCTGAGCAAGTACTAATTGGTGGAACGGGGCTGGCATATAAGGTCACTGGACTCGAGAGTGTTAGGTAGTGTTACGGCCTGCTCTCAGAGTAGCTGTGTCCACCTCAGCTCATGGGGTAATTAGATGCTTCCAGGAGATATTTAGTTTTGAAACCTTGGAAGGGAAGGGGTATAGCATTACTGAAATACCTAAAATTTTCATATTGGGTTTGGCAGTAAGGATATGGGCTCTGCATTGCTTATACACGAACTCACTGTATTTCCCCCCCCATTTTCACGACAACATTTATGATCCCCATTTCATAAAGATGAGGAAACTCAGCTTGAAGCAACCCGAAAAAGTCATAAGGCATAAGTTATAAGCAGAACTGGGATTTAAACCTAAGATTTGACGTCAAAGCTCACAACTTCCCCAGTTTGAATCCTGATGAAGGTATTAAAATATTTCTGTGTGTTGGTGAGGAAGCCATGACTCAGAGAGATTTAATGGCCGGCCTGATGTCAACTTAACGTTCTGGACTTCAACCTACTTCTGTCTGGCCCCCACTGTTCTCCTTACTGCTCTGAAGGTAAGACCTTTGTTGATTCTCTAAAACTGTTACCACACTTTACCTGCTGGTAGAATTAGAGCTATCCAACAGAACCTTCTGGAATGATGGAAATATTCATATCTGTGCTGTGCAATATGGTAGCCACTAGCCATGTGACTACTAACCACTTGAAATGTGGAGAATGTGACCAAGGAGCTGAATTTTAAAATTTGATTTAATTTCATTTAATTTAAATGTAATCAGCTACACATGGCTAGTGGATGCCATTCTGGATGGAACAAGTCTAGATTTTTACAAATGTTATCCCTTCACTGAATGCTCACAAGCCCTCACTTTGGTTAGGAAAGGCCTTTCAAAGATGAGGACTAGGAGGGCGGCTCTATTAAATGAGAAGATGGAGAACTGCCAGGTAAATAATGCATGACCTAGAAGGTTCACCTGGCACTTCCTTCTCAGCTCTGATCTCTTTGTGTTGGGAAGAAGAAAGATTTACCATCCTTCTCATTCCATAAAGAATGAGTGAAATTTCCTGCGTCATTGAAATGCCCTTTCTTTGTTGACTTAATCTGAGCAGTCTAAGAGATAACTTGTCTGCTTACCATCAATCCCCTAAACTGTACCAAGACATTTGTTCCATTTTAAAATAAAGAGAATTAAAGTTAATGGTGTTTTGACATCTTCATGAAACCTTTTAAAGTATATAAAGACTTTTTGTTGATCAATGATGCTGGTCTCCTGGTAATGCTTAAGCTTTCCAAAATGGGTCATTTTCAAGATAAATGGGGAAAAAAAAAACCTCTCATGGAATAGAACACTAGTTTGGGAAATACTTATGACTTTCTCTTTCTCTTTAAAGATTATGAAACTGGTTGTCCTTCAGCTAATGATATGCTTAGTTATGTGTGATGTTTATGTGTGTGTGTGTATATATAAAGCTATGCGTGATGTGTATGTGGTATGTGTGTAGACATATATGTAAATGCATATGTTTAAATTAGTTATCATTTGAAAATCAGATGACTAGTCCCACAGAAATCTGGATTCTTTTTTAGTTTCTCTTGAAATATATCAGAAAATCTGGTAACACAGAGCCTGTCTCACTGCATGGAGAAAAGAAATGACTGTAGTTACGCAGAAACTGCTCCCTTCGATGGAGCATATGTGATGGGACATTTGTTCCCTAGTCCTCCATGGTCCCCGCCATCCTGACTGATGTCCCGACATGGAATTATGTGGGCATCTGAGTCTGGGCGGGGAGTCTCTGGCAGGCTGAGTGGATTTCCACCTTGTCCATTACCCCTGCTCTGCAAACCCAGACAAGATGCTTCATAATGTTACAGGTGGAATATTCTTCTTCAGATAAGGTCACATATTTTCTTTTCAAGCAACAGAGGGTAGGTCAAACATGTGGATAGGATTCATCAGAGAATCTACTGGAAGGAGAGGGGCCAGGGGAAAACCTTGCCACAATGACTGATTTCCACCTGCAGGGACAAGACTTCTTCAGGGCCGACGAGGTGATGGCTACAGACTGAAGATAATGCCAGATCTCAAAAAGGCAGATCCCCAATGTCCCCCCACCGCCCCCACAACACTGCTTCATCCCTGCAAATAATAAAATGGAGGCTGGGGGCCTCAGGCCCTCCCCAGGGTGTAGCTGCCGACCTCACCTCACCCCAGAGCGTCTCCACAGACTCACTAACTGTGCTCACCAGCAGCGATTTCATGATTCACCAACACCAGATTGTCTAAGACCAGGAGGAGAAAAAAAGGATTAAGCCAGAAAACCCATCTGCAATTCATTTCACACAAGACTTTAAAAACACGTCCACCTGACAAAAGTACAATCGATCATTTCATTTCATTTTTAAAAGAGTAAACATGATCAAAATTAAATGATTTTTGGGGGTGAGAAGTAAGGATATCCAAAAAGCTCTATGTGGCTTTGTTCTTCATATTCTAATTCTTTCATCTTTCTCTGCCTGATGTCTCCTAATGTACTTTCACTAGAATCCGATTTTTGATCTTTAATCCCTTTATGTGTTTTTCTGTGCTTACTCTTGAATGCCTTTGTAGCTGCCATAATTGGGTCTCTGGCACCATTTTAATAGGACTTAGCACAATGCAGGCTTGACAAATTTCATCTAAGTGGAAAAAAAAAAAACACTATCAATATCATCTGAGAAACTGACCAGAGTTTCAAATACGCTGCAACAAACATATCAAATAGGACACAGTTAGGCTGATGAAGGCAGACTCCATGATCAGACCAGGAAGATGACAGAAACCATCTAAGGTTGTGTGACATCAGCCTGTGTGCCCTGGTGGTTTATAAATTCACAAGCCTGGAGACGGAAGGCTGGGTCAGATGAATTTTCAAGGCTCAACTTGGTCGACAATCTCACAATAAATGTTAGTGCCTGGCTTCCCTGGAAACACACACGGACGTCATTTCCTCTCTAGATGCCCGTGCCTTTGTGATTTTTGGCCAAGGTGATCAACAATCTGGCAATATCTAAGTGACATTCTCTGACACAGCTCTGCTGGAAACGACATCGGATTTATAAATGTTCTGGCAATAAGGGACAATGCAACTGGAAGAGACATCAATGGGAGAGGTAGCCTGGCTCAAAATAATCCTGTTTCTTCTGGGAAAGGTCTCAATAGACTTAAGACAAGAGTCAGTGGCCATGTTTGTGTCACATGACCCAGCCCTGGTGTGGGTCACCTTAGCTGATTGGTTCAACGGTGAGCACCTGACCTATCAAAATCTTCCCTGGGAGTTTCTGACACAGAACCAGGGAAAACACTCATTCTCCGATGTCACAACTCAGAGGCTCAGGAGCTTTTAGCAGCCACGTTTCCCATCAGCAGGTTTGTGGAAGCGAAAGTCTTATATGGTTCTCCTATTTTCCCTGAGCTCTGGCTGCTTTGGCCTAATTGTAAGTGACCTCCTGATACAGTCGGGGTTTCTCAGTCTGTGCTCTTGATATTTTGGGATATCTTGATATCTTTGTTGTGGGAAGTTGTCCTATGCACTGTCAGATGTTTACTACCATCCGTTCACCTACTAGTGGCAGGGAGCATCCCACCGCCCGCCCCCCCACCCCACCACTCCAGTTGTAACTACCAAAAATGTCTCCAGGCATCTCTGAATGACTCCTGTGGGGAAAATTGCTCTCAGCTGAGAATCACTGCACTAAAAGAATTTTCATGCAGAAATTCAATATTAATAACCAACAAGGTACTCTGGCCCTACCTATCCACGGCACCTAAGGTTTGGTACGTGAAATGAGGCTATAAAAAGGTGAGTCCGAATTTAGATTCTCAGTCTTGGCTATACTCTAAATTCTTCCTTGCTACTAAGATCTGGCAAGGTCCTTCACATATTTATTACCTTGTGGAGTGTTTCATCTGTTTCTCTGGTCTCTAGTGACATTTATATCTCACAAAGATGTTTATGATTACAAAGAGAAAAAAGGGTCCCTTGTACTCGTGACACAAGTCTTGAAGCATAGTCCATCATGAGATTGTATCACATTGAGATAGACTGCATGTTATTTACATATTATATATATAGTTATTTATATATTACATGCACACATATATGTATATATATGTTATATGTGTTATATGTGTACACACACACACACACACACATATATATATATGATAATGCACAGAAATCATTCTGATCACTGCAGGTCTTTTCTAATATATTACGGATCAGAACGCTTGGCATCTAGTAGGTATATTCAGTAGTATCCTTTATATGTGTCCTGTAGTGTCCTGTACCTTTCGATCAGAACCTTGGCACCCTTCTCCATAAATTGCCTCTTCCTCCTTTATACACAAAAAAACGAATATGGTGTTCTTACTATGGGAGTCATAAAGGTTTCTGCAGTTTCCAAGAGATTCTCTCAGGGCAAGAGCACAACCAGCAAATATTCTCTCTCCTGAGTCTTAGAATTTCAAGTACAGAGATGCAATTATAGAAGAAATGAGTACAGGGTCATTTATTTATTTATTTATTTATGTATTTATTTATTTATTTTTACATTTATTTACTTTTGAAAGACAGAGCACAAGTGGGGGAGGAGCAGAGAGGGAATGAGACACAGGATACAAAGCAGGCTCCAGGCTCTGAGCTGTCAACACAGAGCCTGATGCAAGGCTCGAACCCACAAACCGCGAGATCATGACCTGAGCCGAAGTCGGACACTTAACTGACTGAGCCACCCAGGCGCCCCTAGTACAGTGTCATTTAAATAAAAGAAAATGTATTCATTCTAGAACTAGCTCTCAAAGGTTGAACAGTCCTCCCAGTATCTGCCCTACACCCCTACCTCCAGCCTTCTAGTCAACTCTGAGCTACTCAGTATCCACCCAATAAATGTTCTCTCTTTCTTAAGGTAATCAAAGCAAATTTCTAGTGCTTGAAACCAAGGAACGCAACCTGATACTACTAAGAAAGGCCCACTAAAATGGTCAATGCAAAATCTGTGGGCATCTCAAGATCTATGAATTAGCACCACAACAAGTCAGTTTTTTTTCCTATTAAAAATGGCAAATTCAATAACCTACATTTAATTCCAAGGCCTCTTCTCCATAGTAATTACAAGATAAACAGATCTCACACTTAAAAGAGCTCTTTCTTTTCTGGCAGCCAGACGCTCCCAAAACGGGGAAGTCGCCAGCCTATCTCATCGCTCACCACAGACATACCAGACAACAGCTCGTCAAATGTAAGCTGTGGGAGACTCCCGAACCCCACAATTACCAACAGACCTTGAAAAGTGCTTTTTAATCTTTAAAACGCCTTGAAAAGATGTGGGCTTTACACAGGACTTGGGAGTTCC
Source organism: Herpailurus yagouaroundi (assembly GCF_014898765.1). Lineage (NCBI taxonomy): Eukaryota > Metazoa > Chordata > Mammalia > Carnivora > Felidae > Herpailurus > Herpailurus yagouaroundi. Next base: position 13,685,107 of record NW_024412453.1, read on the forward strand.
AAAACTGACTCGCTGTTCCACTTTTCCATCACACGGGCAAACATGATCTTGCTGTCTCCGTGTTCCAAAATACTCCCCTCGAATGTCCTCCTTTCCTCCCCACGAGATACCAGGAAGGCCATATGCCTCCTCCCTCTTCTGCTGAAGTGTCAACAATGAAACGCAGAAGCAGAAGCCGACATGTGCTAACTGGCCCGGGCCCTCCCCCTCCACCCAGATGATAAACAGCAAGACAGGCAGGGAGCTTCTGGAAGCTTACTCTGGCCCCTGAAACAAAACACAGCTACTCCACCGTCTATGGAAGAATCATTAAATGCTCCATAAAATGTACTTAGCCTTAAGCAAAGAGGTTTTGTCCTCCAACAAAACCATTTAAATGGTGCCAGCAGAAAGGTTCCTATGGCATAAAGTCCCTTGTGTGTTTAAAGGTTCTGTGAACTAGTGGTGACCTTTAGCCGGCTGCTCAGCATACTGTCCTAAAAGACATGTGGCCCATTTTATGCCAGGCACTTTGCCGGGGTGAGAGGCCTAAAGTGCCCAGCCTTTATTTATTTATTTCTCATTCGCTCCAGGGGTGACCTCTTATTAAGTATCTAGCCTGGGCCAGACAGTGTTCTGAGTGCTCCATGCTGGTCATTTCCATGGCTGCCCACAGCAGTGGTATAGAACTGGACTTGTTTTACCCCTTTTAGGAAGTCATGAGTCTCACTGATTGTAAGTCACACATAGGTAGTTCAATGGGAGCCAGGATGTGTCAGTTGCTTAACGTTTTCATTTGAAGGTTCCCATCCAACAGCACAAGAAGACAAGGGGTCCAGACTACGCAAAATCAGGGCCGAGGCTCACTGCAATCTTCTCTGTGGTTCTATCTCTGCCAAAGTCTCTGATAATAACAATAACAATAACAGCAACAGAAGCCTCTTAGCCAACAGATCCAATTTACCTATCAGGCGGCAGGCTGCGTGATTTAAAAAACATCTTGCTTAAGCCTCAGGAAACACTCCTTGTGGGTCTTACCATTATTTATTTATTTTTATTTCATTTTATTTTATATTTTTTACAGATGAGGAAACTAAACTAAGGTTCAGAGAGGCTGAGCAAGTTGCCCGAGGTCACACAGCCAGTACACAGCCGAGGTCGAAATGAACTCCAAATGCATCTGAGTCTCACATCTGAGCTCTTCACTGGGACATTACGAAACACACGTGCTCTCACGTAACTACTTTCTGCTCACTGTTAAAAGCTACTTCCTACGTCAGGAAGCCCTCAAGACATACACGTGCAGAAACACATGCTTACACACACCTTGCCTTCCACCTCAGCCTCTAGGAGCCTGCACGTGTTTTCTCCTACTCTCATGAGCACAGGTCAAGCTTCTCACACTTCGTCAGGCAGAACAGGGACATGATCAAGGCTGGTCTCCTCTCCTTCTGTCTCCCACCTCTGTTGGGTGTGTGAAGGTGGTTCCCACATGTTTTCGTAGCTTATTTATCCTTATGAGTAGAAACAAGGCCCAGCAGCTGCAGAGGAAACGTTCCCCTTTGTTGCCTGCTTCCCTCGGACTCATCTGGTCTAACTCGGACTCACCTGGACTTCTTCCACGTCAAGGACCATGAGGGTGTCAAGCAGGGTGGGGACTGAGTCTCAGTCAAGCAAAAGAAACAATTCTTTCATGCTTTGGAAAAGTGCCACTGCCTCATTCTTTGATGCATAATGGTTTTAATCTTCCTCAAGAGTAAACATCTGCTTAATGCAAAGCTTCCTGACTCAAGTTCGGCCTCCTGTAAGTGCTGCGGGTAGGCCGACAACCATTACAGGCAGGCCTTGGCGAGATGGGACCATTGTCAAATGTGCAACGAGACAGATGGATCTCTCGGGTCTAGAACCTGACAAAGCTGAACCGGCCTCACTGCACAGGCTTGCATGCAGGCTGGGGCCAAGGCCTGGAGAGAGCACTTTGGGGGCAGGAATGTGGGCTCTCTCCATTCCCCAGGCACATGGCTTTCCTCCCGTGGTTGAGAAACCCCCAGTGTATGGACAGTTAGAAAATATCCATCTAGGGGCGCCTGGGTGGCTCAGCCGGTTAAGTATCCGACTTCGGCTCGGGTCATGATCTCACGGTTCGTAGGTTCGAGCCCCACACCGGGCTCTGTGCTGATGGCTCAGAGCCCAGAGCCTCCTTCGGATTCTGTGTCTCCCTCTCTCGCTGCCTCTTCCCCACTCGTGCTCTGTCTCTCTCTCTCTCTCTCCAAAAATAAACATTAAAAAATTAACAATAAAAAAAGAAAATATCCATCTAATATCCACAGAGCCAATGTCTTTGTTTGGTTGCTTTGGGGTCATTCTTTCTACTGACAGCTTATAGGGACTAGGGGCTGAAGGGGCCCTTAGAAAGAAGAAACATTCCCACCCAGTGGATGTGACTCTCCACAGACAGACGAATTAGATTTCTCATACTCAAAGGCTTCAAGGAGACCTGAGTAAGATCTCTGGGAGGCAAGGCTAGAATGGGGAAGCCTAGTTAGTGGCACCATCTGAAGAAAGGGGAAATGACAAGAAGAGACGTGGCCAACAGGAGCAGAGAGAAAGGAAGCCCAGAGTGTCGGACGCTGGCAGTGCGTCTGCGACATCATCCAGCAAAGATGTGCAATGAATCCCGGGCACGTGGCCCTTCCGAGTCCTGCAGAGGCCTACTGCGTCATGGGGAGGCTAACTCCTTGGGCCACACTGTGACCTACATGCAAAGTCCTTCAAAACCCCACTTCCCTAGGAACAGGGCCTATGCTTGCTCACTCTGCTGCTGGCATTTGCCTCTTCCTGGGCTTTCTGATACCAGGCAGGTGTAGCTAGGATGGGGGATGTAAGCTTTCTCAGACTTACAAAGTGCTTCTTACGTGCTCCCCACCATGCGTGTGCCACACGCTTGAGGCTGCTTCATTTATCTCAGCCATACAGGAGGGAGCAGAGCCGCTATTTCAACCCTTCTCCGACACGCTCTTAACTGACCACAGTTTTGTGACTATCTGACATCTTTTGACTCTTCTTTGGGTTCTTACTTATCCCCATCAACCTCAGAAAGCTTTACCCAGAAAATGGGCAAAAACGTCTAGGTCTGTGATGTGTACTGTCCAACACAGCACCACACTAAGTAGAATGTAGCGTCTCACGTGGAGAATGTGGAGAGTGTATTCAACAATAGACAACTTAAGTGAAATTTCTGTCCATCTCTCTGTTGGTGGTGTTATATTTTCATTGTATTTGGAGGGACTATTTAAAGATGGCTCAACCATACGAAGATGACAAGGCATGTGAATAAATAGAATTTCCGGAGTGGTCAAATTTGAGGTTCCACACAAAGTTCTTGAGAGTGCAGATGAGGTGTGCTGCATACAGCAAGGTGTTATGGACACAAAAAGCAAATGGTGGTTTTGCACCTGAGCCCCAAATCAGGACACATGGACAGGTGCTTCAATACACAGGTGACCATGTGGCATCAGTGACTGCTCCTTTTGTGGGCAGCCCCACGTATCAACCATGTATCAAGGTCTATGGGGAGTAAGAGCAAGAGTTTAGTTATTTAAAGAAAGCTAATTATTTTCCCCAGTGACACACACACACACACACACACACACACACACAGACACACACAGCATCTGTCAGGTGCTTACTGTGTGATAAGCATTTTACACATGCTACCACATTTAATTCCCAGAACAACTCTGTTGAGTTAAGACCAGGAACTGAGGCTCACATAGACCCCAAGACTTGTGGAAGGTCACAGCATGTGACCTAGTCATGGATATGGATGTTGTTGTGGGTCATGGGTACGGACCCAAAGCCCATGAGTTTACCTAACATACACTTTTCTGTATTGCCTTAGATGGCTGTACTGTAGCTGGTAATTCTTACATCACTCAGCGTTGAGTAAACGTGGAACCAAAACATACCAAAACATACTTTCCAGCCCCCAAACATAATCAATCTAGTTTATATTACATATAATCAATCAATCAATCAATCAATCAATATTTTGGTTTCTGGATCTGAAATTCTAATCATTGCGAATAAAGAAACAGGAGTCAAAGGCAAAACTTCTCTCATGCCCTGTCCTTAGAAATCCAGGTTTCTCTGGCCACAAAGATAACACTAACTGATGCATACATAACCTTCTTCTCTTGGCTACTCTCTGGGCTTAATATATTAATATCACTGTATTCATATCGCCTGCCACCTTCGGCCATTTTCTTCCTACCAAAAAGTATTAAAGGGACAGCTTAGCTTTTCCTTGAAAAAAATCAGGTGTTAATTAGAGATTTATTTGTCATTATGTATCAAATAACTCGCCAATTACTTGCTCTGATGCTGCCGACACCTGCCTCCTTCAGTAGCGTGGCCATCCCTTTGCTCTCTCATGGTTTATTTGTGAGAAGCTGAGTTGGCTATGAATTCTTCCAAAGGTTTATCAACCCTCTCAGGCCAGTTTGTGCATATCCAATGCGATGACAACAGATACATAATTTATTTTCTGGAGTGAGTTATGAAAGTTAATCAATAAGAAGTGGAAGTCTTGTAAATTATCTATCGAAGATCAGCCTATTAAATGTTCTACTTCTACGAGGCTGGTTTGAGTGGAGGTCTCAGACTGCACTATTTATTAGTCCGCATACAAGATAATGTGATTCTCAAGCAGATGAAGGCAGACCTCGCTATTAAGACAGAGACAGTCAAAATAAAAATGAAATGTGTTTTGCTACAACAGCAAATCCCGCTCCCATGATTGCCAGGAAAAAAAAAATAAACAAGTAGATGGGAATCAGAGGAGGCTGGGAAAATCTCCATGAATAGAGCAGAGAGCATAGAGGGCAGTGGGGAGGGAAGAAGGAAGGAGAAGACACACAGGCAGGCTCTCCTGGTCGATTTCTGAATAAAGAGGTGAAAGTACCACTCTGCCACGTGGAAGCATCTCCAACTGCCTGTTCTCCCCTAAGGGAGCCTGGCCAGGGCAAGAAGAGAGGCCTCGGCATGCCCAGGATTGTGCAAAAGCCTTGGGAAAGAGACAGAAAACAGCTCACAAACAGGGTCCCGGGCTTGGTTCAGAGTCCAGGAACAGGGGTCAGAGGAACCGAGGCACCATCAGAAGTCAGGCAAAGATCATGGGGTAGAACGAGGTAGGTCAGGATGCAAAGACAGGGAGATGGGTGGGCTTCCTTCCTCCCATCGACGGGGATCAGGAGATGTGCAGGGGAAAGCTGTGGCCAGAGGGAGGGAGAAAACCCCAGTTTCACCAGCACTACTCTGCCCCACCACCAAGCATCACGCTCTCCATTAGGCTCAACTGATGTTGCTGACTCACTGGAAATTTTTTATCAACAATTTATCTATATAAAATATTATCTGGAATCTAAACTGGGAGTGGAGTGACACTAGCCATGAGTGTTTTCATTCTCTGGGCTGATATCAGCCAAAGGGAAGCTTTTCGTTCCTCCTACTGGTCCCACTTGGGGTGGGATGGCAGGGTCCCACTTGATGGCAGGGTCTGTTCCTGTAGAATCCAAAAAGCTTGTGTTCCTGCTGGTGCTGAGACCATGAGTGCAAGGTCTCTTTCTCTTCCTCTGGCCATGGCACCATTTGGAGTAAGCTCATTCACTTAGATGCAGGATGCCTCCAGAGAGGCCCTCACACCCAGGCCTCGGTGTCACAGAGCACCCCTCTTATTTCACTCTCTTCTCTCAGGCAGGTAAGTCCCTGTGTGCCTGAGCCAAAAGAGTTTTCTGCTGGATATGCAATGGCCATGCATGCGGGGGTCCTCAGCATTCACATACAGAAGAGACACCAGAGGCTCGTGCCACACTTTGACCATGAGCTTTGCCGTGGGTACTACAGATGGAAGTCCATGCATGACCCTACGTCCACTAGAGCTGGCTCCAAACCCTTTCCTCCATCACTCAAGAATGCACTGCACAGCACATCTGACAACAGCTCTCCTACATGAGAATCTTTAACTGTTCTTTCATGTATTTGCATTATTTAAAAGGCAAAGCATTCATAGACTTCAGAATTTTAAGGACCTTCAACTTAAAGCTCTCAGAACACACCAGATTGGGCTGTTGCCCTGCTTAAAACTTTCCAGTGGCCTCTTATCACAACTTGATAAAAATCCAAATTCATCACCACATTGAGCAGGGCCCCATCATCACTTCCCACTATCCTTCCCCTTTAACACAAGACTCCAAACCCTACTGGCTTCCTTGGAACACTCTGTGCTTGCCGGTTCCTCTCGTTGGGATGCTCCTTCCTGAATTTGGTTCTTGTCTTCAGTGTCACTGCTCTGAGAGCCTCAGCTGACCACCTTTCTCTAGGAGAGGCCCTCATACCCAGGCCTCAGTATCCTGGAGCACCCTTCTCATTTCACTCTGTTCTCCTCTCCACAAAGAGCTCACACCTGCCTGTCTGCCTCCATCCCTGCTCATTAGAAACTAAGTCCCATAAGAACAGGGGCCTTGACTCTGTTCAGAGCTGTCTTCAGCACCTAGAACTATGCCTGTCATTGAACTGTTGCCCAATTGCTAAAGATGAATAAATGGTTAGATGCACATATTCCCTATTATAACTAATTATAATGTATCAATAGGTTGGAGCACCAGGGTTGAGACACACAGCATTGTAGGGGGCTTCTTGGACCTGGCTTCTTCACCTTTGAAACCAACAAGGCACTTTGCATGTACCATATTTACCCAAGTAAACACCCCTCCCACTGAAAGGAAATATGCTTTTTGGCCTTGACCTCGTTTTGCCTCGAGCAAAATGCCTTTGGCTGTCAGCAGCTAGAAGCCTGGGCAGAGCAGGTGGAGGGAGGTGTAAATGACCCTGAAGGTTGAAAGGAAAAGAAATTATCACCCAACAGATTGGCAAAAATTTAAAAGATTGATGATGCCCAGTTTTGGCATATGGATGCAAGGAAACTGGTCTATCATACTGTGTTTGAGGGAATAACAATTGGTGAAGCCATTTTCTGGAGGGCATTTGGCAGTTCCTATTAGAATCTAAAATGTGCATACCCTGGGAACCAGCAAACTCAATTCTAGGATCCTATGCTAAACTGATTTTCATACACGCGCACAAATGGATTTGCAAGGGCATTCTTTGGCAGCATCGTGGCAGGAATAAAAGAAAACTAGAAGCTACCAAAATGTGTACAAAAGGCAGAATGGCTAAATAAATGGTGGTAGGACTGTGTATGGAAATTTGGGCGATCTGTTCAGGATAATAGGGTAGACTTATACATAGTGGCATGAGAAGATGGCCAAAACATGTATATAAAAGGGAGTAGCAAAACAGTGCAGGTGGATGAGAGCCCACTGACCTCAAATAGGTGCATTGTGTCCATGTATACACAATTATGGGTGTAATTACATGGGAAGGGGCATGGGGGGTGGATTTCAGACCAGCTACCACTCCAAACTGTTACCATGCATTGCCTCTTGGTGTGGGAGGCAGGAGTGGAAGGAGAATGTTGTAGGCAGACTCACATGCTTTACTCTGCTTTCTCATTTATTTCTTGAAACCATTTTAGGGAAAAAATAACCATTACATGACAGTTTTAAAAGCAAAAGAAAGAGGGTTCAGGGATCTTAGAAGAACCGAGCTGGGGCTAGGGATGGGATTTGTGCCTCCATCAAAGGCTCCAAGCTCAGAAGGGGAAGATGAGTTCTTGGATTCACATTCCTCCCCACTGACCCACTCTGGGAATGTGATCACATGACCTAACTTCTCTGCCACTTCTCATCTTTGAAGCTGGGGTAATAATAGTGCCCGCCTGCTTGAATTTTTGTGAGAATTAACTGAGATAATGTCTGTTAAATGCTTAGTACACCACCCAGCACAGAGCAAGGGTAAATATTAACTATTAATTTTATTACCATTACATTGTTCTCAGGTTTCAGCATTCAAATGTGCTCAGATGAGGGGAAGGCAAAGGCAGGGAAAGAGACTGTAACACAGCAATTTAATTAACTCGATCTTACTGAGTACTGCTGTCCCCCAGAATGTTCAGCAATGAAAGAAATGTCCTATATTAAGCAGCTCAACATTCAAAACAAACCACAGTTGTCTACCAAGCACTGGAAATGTCAATAGTTTGCTTTAACTTAAATTTCAATAGTTACATGTGGCTAGTGGCTCCCACATTGCATGGAACACCTCCAGAGGATTTCACTTTCCCCAACAGAAGTAACCTGCTTCTCTCCTGACATTGGTACCCGAGATCAGCACAAGTCACAGTACTTAAAATGTGATGAAACCCTAAGCATTTCATCTGGCTTGTGGTAGAAGAAGCGAGTTTGTAAGACTTTACAAGTGGTGTCTGGGTGGCTCAGTGGGTTAAGTGCCCGACTTTGATTCAGGTCATGATCTTATGGTTTGTGAGTTTAAGCCCCCCATCATGCTCTTTGCTGCCAGCGTAGAGCCTGCTTCAGATTCTTTGTCCCTCTCTCTCTCTCTGCTCCTCCCTCACCTCTCTCTCTCTCTCTCTCTCTCTCTCTCTCTCTCTCTCTCTCTCAAAAAACAAAGAAACAGGGGCGCCGGGGTGACTCAGTCAGTTAAGCATCCGACTTCAGCTCAGGTCATGATCTCACAGTCTGTGAGTTCAGGCCCCGCATCGGGCTCTGTGCTGACAGCTCAGAGCCTGGAGCCTGTTTCAGATTCTGTGTCTCCCTCTTTCTCTGACACTCCCCCGTTCATGCTCTGTCTCTCTCTGTCTCAAAAATAAATAATAAATGTTAAAAAAAAATTAAAAAAAAAACACAAAAACAAAGAAACATTCAAAACAAGAAGTTTTTACAAAATAGGTACCTTTTCAACACTCATGCAGTTTTTCTGATTGCTCAAAGACACTCAGTTGTTGCTACCTTGCCTTTCACACCATCTTTAGGACACTTTCAAACCTCCCTTCTTTTCCTGCCAGAGAACAGGCCTCAGACAGGACCAAATTGCCAGCAAACACAAGTAATGTGAGTATCTGATAACACTGCTTTGTTTTCTATGCATTTTTTTATTGAGATACAACACATACCATAAAATTCACCCTTCTGTACGTACAATTCATTTTTTTTTTCTAACACAGGCACAGAGTTTTGCAACTGTCACCACTATTTCATTCCAGAACATGGTCACTACCCCTAAAAGAAAGCCCTAACCCATTAGCAGTCACTCTCTGCATCTCCTTCCCGGTTTCTACCAACCACAACTCTGCTTTCTTACCTCTGTAGCTTTGCTTATTCTGAGCATTCTGTACAGTTGGAGTCATATAACGTATGGTCTTTTGTGTCTGGCTTCTGCCATTTCGCAGAACACTTTCACAGGCCATCCGTGTGAGAGCACGTATTTGTATGCTGTTCCATTTTATGGCTGGATGATGTTCTGGTGTACGATATACCACTTTTTGTCTATCCCTTTGTTAGTCAATGGCCATTTAGGTACTTGTCAGCATTTGGTTTTCACGAGCAATGCTGTGATGAACACTTGAGCCCAAGTTTTTGAGTAGGGATGTGTTATTTTCGATTCTCTTGGGTCTGTCCCTAGGCATGGAATTTCTAGGTCATATGGTAGCTCTGTATGTAATTTTTTGGTAACTGCCAAACTATTTTCCAAAGCGGCTGCAAAACTTTACTTTTCCATCAGCAATATACACATGTTCCGATTTCTGCACACCCTCACCAATATTTGTTACTATCCTTCTTTTTATTATGGCCATTCTAGTTGGCATGATCAATGTTTTCTTTGTAGATACTATTTGTTTATTCCTTGTGGTGGGAATGTTTGATTGGATTAGAGATGGAAAGTATCCTTTTGCAAATTAACATATACTGGTTGTAAAAACTGAATCAATTTAAATTTTTTTTTAACGTTTATTTATCTTTGAGACAGAGGGAGACAGAGCATGAATGGGGGAGGGTCAGAGAGAGGGAGACAGAGAATCTGAAACAGGCTCCAGGCTCTGAGCGGTCAGCACAGAGCCCGACGCGGGGCTCGAACTCTCGGAGTGTGAGATCGTGACCTGAGCTGAAGTCGGCCGCTTAACCGACTGAGCCACCCAGGCGCCCCAAAAACTGAATCAATTTAAATCATAGCATTAAAGATACAGTAGTGCTTGTGCTACGAAGCAGGTGCATGTCTGAAGTTTAGGAAACTGTGGTCAAGGACGAAGCTTTGGGTTCCTTTTATGGGGTCCATGCATAAACCTGAAACCTAAAGTCATCTGTAAAAGTGGTGTGTGTGTGTGTGTGCATGTATGTGTGTGTGCACACAGGCACATGTGTAGGTATCTACGTTTGACAACTTGTGCTTTCTTCTTTCTAGCCTTTCACTTCATGTACACAAATGAGCAACAGAAAAGTCAGCAGACTGCCTCATTGCTGCATGAACATCTAGGGACAATCTGGGACAAGAATGAACTCTTCTGAGCCCCTGCTCTCCAGGGTCTTTCTGGAATTGCATAAAAAAATGTAGAAGTATCACTCAGCCAGTGTGTGCAGGTGAGGCCACTACCACTCTTTTCCGGGAGAAGGGCCACAACTTCTGGCTTTCTTTACTACTCTAGTCCGCCTTACTTGTCTTCAGGATTTGGACACAAAGGGCCCCAGAAGAACAGTGCTTACCAAACAGCAGAAATGGGGAGCCTGAAGCAAATTTAGTGCAGATGGATCCCTGTGAGGTTTGCTATTCCTTAGCTGATACTCACTTGTGAAAGGGAGGGGTCAGGACCCTAAGGGTAGCAAGCCACTGCATTCGGGATGGGGTGATACAGCTTCTGAGAGCAAGATAGGCAGCCTTCAGTGCCTTCCCACTTGGTCATCTGGCGCAGAGTGGGGGACAGGACTAGTCCCTTCTGCCCTGCTTGCGGACATGTGCAAAGATTCAGGCGACACTGTACTGCAGTGTCCAGTTGACCTCCTCTGAAAGGCTTTCCCCACCCAGAAGCCACAAAGCCATAACTGTTTCGGGAGCAGAGATTGTTAAGTACGTTTCTGCCACGGGGTGCGCTGACAGTCAACTGGAAGTTAAAAACCCTTCCACTGCAAGACCATATGCTCACAGTTTGACATACACTTGGAGGGGAAATTTCCAGGCACCCCAATTAAGAACCCATGCCCACAAATCACTCTGGAGTCCCTCTTTCTTCATCAGCTACAGAGAGTGGCTTCCAAGTCTCTGTGAGGGTCATGATGGGCTTTTTCCTGGGGTTGGAAACTCCTCAGCAGCAGTTAGGAAAGACAGCTGCTGACAGCTGAAACTTCCATGCCTGGGCCTCCAGATCAAGTGACGGAATTTGTGTTTCCATGGCACTCCCAGAAACAGGTGGCTCTTAAACTCTAGAAAAGCACATTCCCCTGCCCCACAGTAAATCAGCTGCTCTCTGTGGAGATGTGTATTTCAGGCATGGACAAATGCAGCGTCAGGTGTCTCCAAGATAAACCCAGGAAGCTCAGAAGAGAGGAGTGGATGGCAGAAAGATCTCAAGACAGTGTGGGATGGGACCTCAAAGGCAGAGAATCATCATCCTCCTTACCATAAGTAACTCTTCCTTCCTTTCCATTATTTCCTTCATGGCACTTGCTAAAATGATAATTCATCAACTCATGGGTTGTTGTAGCTGTTCCTAATTCGGTTTTGTGTCTTCCTCCCAGAGACCGTAAATGCCGCTAACGGAGGGATCATATCTGACTTCTTTAGCATCTTTCCACTACTGTCTAGCATTGCATCTTCTATACAGTAGGTACTCAATAAATGTCTGGAGAATTATGGAAGGAATGAATTAACCAGTCATGCATAATAATCTTTTCTGCTGCTCTCAAACATACAAACCTTTCCTTCTATTTCCCCCATGAGTAAACTGAGGCTCAGAGAGGTAAAATTATCTAGTCAAGATGAAATTTAATAGGAGGTAAGGCTGATTCTGGAATCCAGGTCTGCCTGAATCCAAACTCCCAGGTGGTTTCTGTTGTCACAAATGACAAAAGTGAAACATCTTGCCCCCAGGGGCCCTCCCTATCCCTGTTAAAATAAAATAAAAGGAAAATCAGCCAGCCCTAAGACAGAACTGTCCCGTGATGGAAAATCCAGTCCACAAGCACATGGCTCACCAGATGCTCACAGCTTTGGTACAGCAAGACTTAATAAAGCGCCCAAGACTGATCCCCCATGCTCTAACAGGTTTGCTTGTAGCCTGTGGACACATTTTTGGGTCATTAACAATTAAACACACATGCTGCACTCCCCTGAAGCAACAAAAGTTACCAGACCCTCACACACAGATACACTGCTATGATTCCCAGTCTCCTCTCCCTCTTTTTCTATAATCATTGTGATTTTCTGCTCCAACCTGCCTTCCAGAAACTGTCTCTCCTTTCTGGGCAGAATTCTCTCGTCGAAAAAGATTCAAGGAATGGTGGCATGGGGAATGGATATTCATTTGCCAGCCATAGACACACCTTGGTGTTGGCAATTTCCGCTCACGGCACACTAGCTCTCCTTTCTGTTTCCCATCTTACCCCACTAAAGACCACTAGACCATCTTCCATCTAGCTTTTAGAGGAATCTCTTTTGTTAAATGCTCACTTACTTACTTTGAGAGAGAGTGAGAGATAGGCAGACAGAGAAAGAGCGCAAGCAGGAGAGGGAGAGGGAGAAACCCAAGCAGGCTCTGCAATGTCAGAACAGAGCCCAACATGGGGCTCCATCTCACAAACTCTGAGATCATGACCTGAACAGAAATCAAGAGCGGGACGCTCAACCGACTGAGCCATTCAGGCACCCCTGGAGGATTCCTTTAAAAATGTAAAATCAGGTCATGGTGTTCCCCTACTTGAAACTCCCCAGTGGTTTTCCATTTCTCTTAGACCAAAATCTAAACTCCCTGCAGTGTCCTAGGAGGCTGAATGTTATGTGGTTGCTGACCACACGTCTGATTTCATGTCCTACCTCTCCCCCATCATCTACTACATCCCAGTCATACTGGCCATCCTCGTTTTTCCCCAAATGTGCCCGTGTTGTCTGACCTTAGAGCTTCCATGTGTCCCCTTTGCCTCAACTCTCTTCTCCACCCCAGGACATGACACTGACTCTGTTTGCCAATCAGATCAGAGCTCAACTTCCACACCTTCCGTCCTTCAACTATGCAAAATAACCCTCTCAGCTACTCTCATGTAGTCTTAATCTATTTTATTTTCTTCCTTGCATGTACCACCATCGGATATCCTGCCTGTTGCTTACTTTCCCCCATTAAATCTGAGTGGACTTATTCATCCCCGCAAACTACTGTCCAGCACACATTGTGCACCCCACAAATATTTTCCAAATTGATGAATAAATATGGAAACCAATCCAGAGCTGTCTGATTGGTTCTTCCCAGGGCTTCCCAAACGAAGCCCCCTCCTTGGCTTCTGAAATGCACATGGCCTGTCAGCAGCCTTATTTGGATTGTGAGGGTCAGATATAAAGATGGAAAAGAAACCACAGTAACTGGCAAGCTACTGACTGAAAAAAAAAAGTCTTTTAAATTGTCTGTGCACATTCAGACAAGGGCTGGGCTGGCTGGTTCACCTCACCCTAACGCCATGGGCCAGCCCGTTCCGTGACTTCTTTCTCCAATCCATCAAGGGGAAATGTTATACTTTTAGGACTTAAGGGAATTAGGAGAAGGATTTAGTTTTTAAGAGAGAAAGTGAAGTCATTTAAATTGAAAACTGATCTTGGGCCCTAGACCTGTATTTCGTTTGCAAGAGAAATACTCCGGCAGGAGTGATAAGAGCTGACAAGGCAGGTCTGTCTGTCTCCCGGTCTCAGCTCCTGAGAGAAGCCTGCCCGGAAGATATCTTGATCTCTTGAGCAGCTTGGTTTTTAGTCCTAAAACGGGCATGACCTTGGGCCAGGTCCCTAAGGGATAGCTGTGTGTTCCAGGAGTCACCAGTGTACTCATGCCTTCATGATTGATGGAGTTTTTCTTCTCCTCAAAGGAAAGCACATCTGTCAGTGCCCCCATTCCATGGAACTTCGGAGGAAAGGTGTGAGCAGAAGCCAGCCACCTGGGTGGTTGGAGCCAGCCAACCTCTGCCTCTCTCTTCTGTCAATCCTCTAATCCCTGAGAGTACTCGGTAGATTCCTCTCCTTCATCCCCATCTTCCTCTTTCCATCTGACTTAAATGCTGTAATTTTCTGACGATCCATTTACTTAGGATATCAGCGACATGTTTTGTTGTAAGCTATCACCTTAGTCTTGAGGTTCTCAACAAAAAAGGATTATTTATTAGTTGGAAAAAATGACTGACTCTGTTTTAAAAAGCCTTTTATTTTAAAAAAAAGCTGGCTGCAAGTGATATAAATTTTTACGCATAGGATGAGAGTGTAAGAAGTTTTGTGGAAGAAAATATATGTGCAGGACAAAGATGAGATATCCGTATAGTGGTTTGAAGTGGTTATTTCTGGGTAGTGGGTTACAGTTTGTGTGTGTGTGTGTGTGTGTGTGTGTGTGTGTGTACATGGACATGTGCACATATGTATATTTGTTTGTGCTTTTCAGACCACCAAGATTTATTTTGCATTTATCCTGAACTAATTTTGCAATTAGAAAAATAGGCAACAATCATTTTTAAATCATTTTGGAAAGGAGCCCAAGAAGGAAACCATAAGCTTAAATCAAAGACCAAACAAATTGGCTGCTTGCTGAGACTGGCACTGGGGTGTGACATCCTTCCTGCAGGTGGACGGCTCCGTGTGAAAAGCGCTAACTGGGCTGGACCTTGGCCACAGGTGAGGTCCACTGAAGTCTATCAATAAACTGTCTTAAGACTCATCTCTTGGGATGGGTTCTGGCTCAAGGACAGTCCTCACCCTACCTCTTTCCCAGGACTGCTTCACAATATTCTGAATGGGCTCCAAGTACATGGGATTCTGGGACATAGTTGACTGATTCAAAGTTGAGATGTACCCCAGGCTGGATCCATCAGATTCTTTCCTGGGAATTTGGAACTTGAATGGAAACACAAAGCCTGGTGGTCTTTAAAAGCTGAGTCACTGAGGTTTCTGAACCTTGGCAAGACTGACACTTTGAGCCAGATAATTCTGGTCGTCCTATCCACTGCAGAGTGCCAACAGCAACCCCTTTCTGACTGTGACAACTAAAAATGTCCCTGCAGGGCAAAATTGCCCCTGGCTGAGAACCACTTATCTAAAGAGAATGTCCACAAATTCTGCCTGCCAAGTCCTTAGGCCTGCCCTACCTCGCGGATTTCCCTTGGCTTGATTTTCTTTTGTTTTCCCCTTTTCTGTGCATTCGATTGTTTACACATTACCCCTCAAAAACTGCAAAATATAAACACTTCCCTGTTAAACTAGCCAGGATTGGGTTCTGCGCCTCGACCAAAAGGATCTTAACAAAAACACTCACATTCAACAATCATCTTTGGTTTCTTGATATTCAAAATCACCTGTCATCTTTCAACCCATAGGAGGCCCAACTGTTTTTAATTCAACTTATCTCTGATATCAGAGCAGATCTGAACACAAGGGCATGAATGAAGCAGGTGTTCCTGAGTCACATGGGACACTGGAAACCACGATGTGTCAGCAACAAGACCCCAAGATGGCAGAGGAATGTTCACCTGCCCAGGGAGGGCAGGGGGTTTGCTTGCGATTGTGTGCGCAACTAACACTTTCCATGAGGAAGTTGGAAAGCTGGAAAGCAGAGATGTCATGGGACACATGCCTTGCCCATCCCCAGGAGTGAACTCTACAACATGTTCCTCAGTGAAGCTCTGACTAGCTAGAACCAAACACATGAAAGAAAATACACATGCAGACAGCACTGTGCACCCAAACCCCACAACAGTTCGAACAGATAAGAATTCCATATGGTCTGCATTACCCTCAGCAATGGAAGGCTTTTTATCCTTCCCTAGGCTACCCCATCACCATGCAGCAAGTGGGAGCTCTGGTCCCTTACAACACAGACAGGGACAGGACTCAGCAGCTGATGAATGGCGTTCTGTATGATGGGTGAACGCTTGTGCAACATCTGCTAGGCCCCCACACAAATCTTAAGGCCCTCTGGCAGCCAGCACCAAGTCCCTCAGCTAAGTCACAATGGGAACCACCTGCCAAAACGCCAGGTGTGAAACAAGCCCTAGCTCATTAGAGTCCTTAAGCCCCCACCCAAATTCCTGGAAAAGGCTCCAGGCAAATCCAGGGCTCTGCATGGCCACTCTCCATGAGCCCACGGGAGCCTCGCCTTATTAAGATGGTCGTTGGACGGTCCACGTCAATTTCACATTTTCTGTCAAAACCTAACAGATACCAGGCACCTCGGTGTTTACACCTCTCAGCAGAACAAATGCAGAGCTGTTGAAGGGAGAAATAACACACCACCACAGTAACAATAGAAGACATCGCTTGCAAGCTGTCCGCGGCCCCTGGAGTAACTGACATGTTTGACAGAGAATGTGTGTTGGTAACGTTGCTTGATTTGTGTTTAAAGGGAAAACAGAAAGTGCATTTCCAGAAGGTTTAGACATTGATAACCAAAGAGAAGGTCTTGTAAACAAAGCCACAAGGACCATGTCCTGGCAGCCCCCTCCTTGCCGTTTGTCACCGCCCCACCTCCCGTTTTGATCTCCTGGAGGAATCAGGCTTCCTCGGGAGAACAAGATCTCCTGACAGAAGGCTGCAAGACAGAGGGAGGAAAGCTGATCAGAAATGACAGCGGCACAAAACCCTGTTAGCCTTCTGCTCAGAATAGGTTGTACGGGGAAGAGACAAGGCTGTTCCCCTGCGGAGGACGGGCAGAGGCACCAAAGCCACACAGCACAGTAAGGTCCTTGGGAACATCCCCACGTCTGCCATTTCCAAGCCCTGAGAGCTCGGGCAGGTTATTTCACCTTGCTGGGCCTCGGTTTCCTTGTATGTGCTGCTGAAGCCAGCACTGGGCCTCAGTTTCCTTGAAAGGAAGTCTTTCCAGGGTTGTTTGGGGCAGTAGAAATATCCTATGGAAAAGACCCAAAGGAGAGACCAGTAGGAGTAGCAACAGTGGAAATAATAGTAATATAATTTTTAACATGTAATTCTAATATAGTAATTATAAAAATATTACTATTTGACTATATCATATGCGATCATATAATCATATATTGTACAATCACATATTACATCACATAATCATAATATTATATGATTATTGTAAGATACATAATATATATATTATGTTTTAATTTATGTATCATTATATAATTATATGTAATAGTATAATTATAAAATAATTATATACAATTATATAATTATATGTAATAGTATATTATAATTATGTTATATATAATACACATATGTATATTATATGAAACACATGTTATTATATGTACATAATATATATCATCTTATTATCTAATCCTTATTATGTTATTATTACTTATTCCTACTCTTATTGAGTCTTACTATATACCACGTACCATTGTAAGTGCCTTACAAATATTAACTCATCTGATCCTCAAAAGCAACTCTGATATGGTCCCCATCCAATGGAGGAGGATACGAAAGCATGGAGTTAGGTGCTTCTAATATGTCCATTTACAGATGAGGGCAATTTAGGAGCTTTACCAAGGAGGCAAAGCTGAGACTCTAACCCAGCAGTCTGTTTCGAGAGTTCACCCTCTTAGCCAAGATGCAATATATATATATATATATATATATATACACACACACACATATACCTGCAAACGCTCCATATTGCCTCTACTGTATAGTTAGTTCTGGTGTTGTTTGTGGTAGCATTTTAGTTGTGCTTGAAAATAAACTTGCTAATATGCTTCCTGACTACTTTCCATGTGCCAGGCACTGTGCTATGCACTTTATATGCTTTGGTTCCTTTAACTATCACCCAGCAAGGTTAATGCTGCCCAGAGGAGGTGTTACCACACCCAAGGTCACACAGGTAGTAAGTGATGCCCAAGGTCACACAGGTGGAGGCAGGAGATGAGCCAGGTAGTCCGTTCCAGAGCCTACACCCCTATGTCGTCCTGTTAGCCTGCTTTTTCCTCTCCCAAATACAACACTGCACGTAGATACTGTAGGTGAAATGCCTTACACACAGCCTGGTACATCGTAAATGCCTGAAAACGAGCAGCTGCTGTTGTTTTTATCATAACTAAATGCGAAAAGCCCAGTAGGCATTTTCTTCCAAGAAAATGACGGAAGTATGAATTTATGACACCGTCTGTTCAGAGGGCAGATCCTTCGCCCCTTTTAAACCTCAACAAAGCCCCTGCATTGTTGGGTAACACCAGTTCCCCAATCCAGCTGTTCACGGGAAACCCGGGATTGCCGGGGAAGCACGTAGTTCACTGGGCCCTGCCATTCTGATGCAGACAATCCGAGGTCCAGGGCAGACAGCACAGGTCAGCAAGCTTGCCCACGTGCCGATCAGTGGCAGGGCTGGAGAGCACACTGATGAAGGAGGTTCTGGAAGTGTCTCTCTAAGCCACGTTTCCCTCCCCGAAGGCTTTCCACAGGCTGCCCAGTGCCAGTCGGCAGTCTTGCACTCACACTCCTCCCTGCCGCCGGGTGCTGACAGATGGAAGCTATTCTTATTATTTAACATTTATTAAGCGCCCACAGTGTGCTAGGAGCTGCATGGAACAGGGGTGTGGGTGGTCCCAAAGAATTTGTCCCCAGAAGGCTATGGACACATGGAGGGAAGGGGTTGGGCTTCTCTTTCCCATTCAAAGTCCACTCCTCCCAGCCAGTTCTGGTTCCAGCCCCAGAAGTCCTACTAGAGCCAGTGGACAAAGATTTGGGCAAGGATTCCATATGAGTGAGGCCTTTACATCCTTCTTGGTGTGTGACCAGTAGCCCCAGCTCCCCAGGCCACTGACTTAGGGAATGGGAAGGGTTGTGGGTTTCATCCCACCCAAGGCCATGGGCTATGCATGTCAAACCCCATGGTGGTATCTCTTTTTCTCTTTCATAGCATTCCGCAATGGTACCCCACTCTGTCCAGCTGCACCAAAAAGCATGTCCCTGGTTATTGAGAATCTCCACTGAGAGAGGGAACAGAGAGTTACAATTGTGCCCACTTAACGCCCAAATCCAGAGAATCTCTGTATGGAAAAGAAAGTGCAGCAACCCAGGATATTATGAAAGAAAACAAAACAAAACAAAACAAAACAAAACAAAACAAAACAAAACAAAACAAAACAAAACAAACCAAGACAGCAGCAACTCTGGCCATCCATTATGGAACACCTACAATGAGCAGGGGTTGTTCTCCATGCTTCACAAGCATCATCTCATCAGATCCTCTGGGTTCCTTCCCCCATTGTCAAGTTGAGACAATGGAAACTCAGAGACACGGAGCCCCACATCACACAGGGGCCAAGATGCCTACTCAGATTGGTCTGAGTGGGGCACCCAGACCTTGGCATTATGCCAAGCTTCCTGAATAGCAGCATCGTGGTTGCACTGCAAATGCCTTGGGTGTGGTCATTTTTGCACTCTTTTATGCCTGACATTGACTTTGGGAGGTAGAGAATATTGCATATTACTCCCATTGTATAGAGGAGCAAGTGGAGGGTCAGAGAGGTCAAACAATTTGCCCAAAGTCACCAGGAGAAGGTCGTGGCCAGATTCAAGCTCCCCTGGTCTAGATCCTATGTTCTAAATTCTCTGATCTAAATCCTTAACTGTGCTACCTCATGAAATGAGAAGAAATGGCTCTTCAGAGAGCACTTTGTGAAAACACCTTGGAATGCGCAAGGTGACTGCCTCCTCCAAATCCTCTCTACCTTGAGGAGCCAGTACAGATTAAGGAGTGGAAGGAAAACTAACAGCTAAGGGAGGTCATCCTCTCTCCCAGCATGGTATGCTGAACTCACTGCATTACTCTGAGCCAGACAGAAGGTAGGACAGGACAAAACTGAACCACTGTTTCAGAGATAGAGGTCTTCCTCAAAAAAACAACAAAACCTCCACCCTTTGTCTCCTGGAACATACCAGAAACCCTCTTATTTGGGATGGATAGAGGAACTATCTACAGGAAGCCATCTTCCTGAGGGGCGCCTGGGTGGCTCAGTCGGTTGAGTGTCTGACTTCAGCTGAGGTCGTGATCTCACAATCCACGAGTTCGAGCCCCGCGTAGGGCTCTGTGCTGACAGTTCTGAGCCTGGAGCCTGCTTCAGATTCTGTGTCTCCCTTTTTCTCTGCCCCTCCACTGTTCATGCTCTGTCTCTCTCTATCTCAAAGGTAAATAAACATTAAAAACAAATTTAAGGAAGCCATCTTCCTGGAACTGTAGAAAAATCCATCGCAACTGCCCAAGCCACTGACAGTGGTGGGGACCTCATACTGTGTGGGGTGAGTGCAGTCGAGACTCTACAGAGTTCCACCATCAAGCAGCTGTGTTTAACCTCTGACTTTCTTGCCAGCGATGTGGCCAGGGACTCCACCTCTCAGGAGAGAGACTGGGTCTTAATCATCTCAATGTCTCCAGAGCTTAGAAGACAATCCAACATGGAACCCTGACCCATGAAAAATTATTATAATAAATAAATGACTGTCACAATGCCTCTGTCTCTGACTTTTACAACCCGGAGAGCTCAAGCTAGGAACTAGGCTTTGCAGAAGACAATGGTCCCAGTTCCCCAGAGGAAAAGACGTGCAGAGTACTGAATTCAACGTTTCTGGACACCTCCTAAGGTTCAGCAGTTAATCAAGTGGATATGCTGGCTTCTTCTACGCTGGTGGGATGCATGTGTGATAGGCCTATCTTTAGACGTGAGAGAAACATAAATAGGGGTGAGCATCTCTGTCATAAATCAGCCGGGGAAAACACTTACCCAAAACAACCTTTAAAAGACAGGGAGGGGGTTCTGCTTCACCATCAAAGGCTCAGATTGCTGAACACCAAAGCAGCAAAGTGGAGTGTGAAATCCACAACTCTCTCCAGCTCTGTGTGTCCCATGCCAACATATTATAAAAAGCAGACTTGCTGATATAGCATGCCTTTAAAATGATCAAAATGACAGATGGTTGCTGCAGAAACACATCCTTTTTATAGGACTGATATTAATCAGAAGAGATTGACAGTGTCCCTTTAATCTTTTAATTAAAAATAAAGAGTGCATTTCTATAAAACAGAACGGGGCAAGTCGCTAGGATCTCCAAAGTGCTTTGCAACGATGGACAGTCCACATTATTTCAAACTTAACTGGAAGGCTTTGGTTTTTCTTTCTTTATATATTTATGTATGTACATATTGCTAATATAAAGAGACATGAAGTTGTTGATTTGAGCAGCCCAATCTTGCTTCATAATGTTGTTATTGAATATGCTTATCAGACTGTCTTTACTTCACTAGATCATGCATGGTGTCCTCACCTGAAAAATAGTCAGAATGCTCCCAACATACCCTAGTGGGAAACAATACTGTAATTAATTTAGGTGGGAAGATGCTAAGTAAAATTGCCGTATCTAACTTCGATACATTTGATCGTTAATGGAGAAGCAAAATGCGCTAGATGATATTTAACTGCTTGTTGAATGTGATCACTGGCATCGGTCAATGAGGATAATAATTTCTTTTAAAGTTTTATTCATTTTTGTGATAGAGAGAGAGAGACAGAGAGATAGAAGGAGACAGAGCATCCTAAGCAGGCTCCAGGCTCTGAGCTGTCAGCACAGAGCCTGAGGCAGGGCTTGAACCCATGAAGCACGAGATCATGACCTGAGCCACAGTCAGACACTTAACCGACTGAGCCACCTAGGGGCCCCTGAATGAGTTTAATTAAGATCAGAGTCCCACACTTCCTTCCCTGGAGAGGGTGTATGTAGGGTTCGGGGGAGCAAAAAAAAACATGTCTGGATGTCTGTAATACCTTCAGTTAGGATTGCTGATCATGAGAAGCTGACATTTGCCTGTCCAACACCTTACTGTGAGAACAAGACTCATTTTTTCCCTCTATTCACAGCCCCTACAGCTCAGTCAGGATGACAACACCATCCAGATCCAATGTGAGCAGTGAGGCAAGAGGACTGCTTTCAGGGTGGGCATGGTTTGCAAGGTAAGCCAAGGAGACTGCTATCTGGAAATTTTTGCAGGAACAGTTGGGAAAGAGACTTGCAAAAAGATGGATTGGGATGTGAGCCCCGGAGATGCTTGGGGACCATTTGTGCCACCACTTAGATGTGGTGTGCTTGTGAATGAAGATCCAGAAAAGACAACCACAGCAGAGTTGTGGAGAGACATGACTTGGGTTGTTGGGAGACTGAATTCAACTGCGCCTGAAGCTGGATGTTTTCTTTTTCCCCTCTAAGCAATATGCATTCGATTTTTGTCAGTTGCAAATAAAAGAGTCCTAAATAAACGTTCATCATACATCTTTCTCTCACTTTCTCTTTCTCGAATAATGCAGAATGAACATCTACCATACTGGATACAGAGCTACAGACAGAGATGGAGATACACAGATATAGATGAGATACAGATATAGATACAGCTATAGACATGATATACATATACATATGGATACGGATGTCCCACATCTTTCCTGTGTATTAGGGTGGAACCTTTGTGTGGAAAGGGGTCTTGGGTGTCTTTTATTCTGGCTCATCACCCTCTCTTAGTTCAAAGCCTCACATACAGTAGGTGCTCGATAAACAATCGCTAATGAGATAGATCCCATTTAAAGCTCACAAACACCCTGCAAGTCAGGGATTCCTGCTTTTGTTTTGTAGCTGAGCACACAGCCTCGGAGAGGTTAACTGACAGGCCCAGGGCCACATGCTTAGTAAATGCCAGAGCCAATACATCAACCCGGACCTATTTGACTCCAAACTCTCCTTGCCACCTCCCTGACTCTTTAATTTAGTCTGCCGTTGACATGGCCTCTTCGGCAGTACAGAAAAGTCACTTAGTGACTAAGACAGAGCAGCCTCAAAGTAAATGACACCACTAACATTTACATCAGGTGTGCCTTCTGATTTCTTTCCAGATCAGCAGATACTCCAAACATGTAGATAATATTGCAGGGCAGAAATATCAGGATATGAAACTGGCTCCACCAGCCATAGACCAGAACAAGTGGAATTCTTTTTCGTTCACCCAGACATGTATCCAAATGATCTCTACCTTCCTCTACCTTCCTCTGTCTTTCTGTCGGGACAGCTTCTCCACTTGGATAATTCCTGGCATCACCACATATGTATGCAGATCCGCCATCAACTACATTGCCAGATTCAACGATGCTGATTTCTGCTTCGGAATCCAGAATGCAGGGTTTGCTCCTACCACTGCTATCCCTATCAGAGAGGCACTAATCAGCGTTTTTCTGCCACTGTCTACTCTAGGAAGGTTAAGTCAGAAAACACACAGCCTCTAGAGAGCTTAGAGTCTCTGAGAGAAAAGACGGACGGCATTGAGTGCTCAGGACCCAAACCCAGGAAAGTGGACACTCCCCAGCGGTATTCACAGAAGGGTATTTCGGAGCCCATTCCTGGGTAGAGCGCTCAGAAATTCAGGCCGTAAGAGTTATTTCAGAGATTCTTCCAAGATTCTTTCCACCTATGCTTTTTGATATTTGAGTCCTATGTGCAAACAATCTCAAACTCTACAGTGCAGTGGGATGGGGAGGATACCGAAGTTCCTTCTCGCTGTGTCACCCCAACACCATGAATTCACCTGAATTCTCTGCTCTGGTAGGAAGACCTCTCCTTAGTTTGCACTGAATGCCTGCCGGTGCTTTAGAGCTCAACTCAAACACCACCCTTCCCTTTTAACCACACTCTTTCCTACTCTAAGAGACATCCACCTGCTCCCTCTCCTGTTTTCATATGCATTCCCACGGATGCACCTCAACAGTAGACTGGTCAAGAGGGAGGATTCTGGCCCAACATACCTGATCCAAATCTCAGATCTGTAACTGACATTCCTGTGAACTTGGACAAGCTCCCTTTCTCAAGGGTCAGTTTCAGGTTCTTCATAGGTAGAAAGGGCACCATAATCCAAGACTCTGATTCCTTATTTGAGATCACTGGGGTCATGTGTATTTTGAAATTTCAATTTTTTTATGGGGGACGGATAGGAATTGTCTTTTTCAGAAAGGTATTTCAGGGGAAACATCGATTATGTAACACTCTCAGCAGGGTCTGGGACAACATTCTGAAATCAAACACTTAAATATCCCTGTAGCAAAATATGTGAATATTCACACTAAGAGGGATAAAGAAAGTCTATAAATAGCCACACATCATTTTAGGTCAAGTTTGCTTCCCAAATCAGTTTTGGTACCAAACTTCTCCCCAGAAAACACCCTGATTGACAGAGCTTTTTGGAATTTAAAATTACAGATAGGGGATGGTAGGCCAGTAAGTACTCAACTTAGGGTTTTGTAAGAAAAAGTGAGATAATATACCTGAGTATTTAGCACAGCACCTGGTTCATAGCATTACTCAATAATTGTTACCTGTCATTCTTTTCTAATGTTTTTACTGTAGTATAAGTTTTGTGTTTATCTAGTGTTCTCTTCCACTGGCTGTGAACCTACATGTCAGTGGCTATGACTATCACTTTTGTGTCCTGGGTGTCCTGACCAATACCTCGTCTAAAATATGTGAGCATTAATGAATAACTTCATTAACAAATGCATGGTGACGTAGATGGGGTTCTGTTTACACTGACTTCCATCTAGAAAAATGGTCTTTTGACCCACTATCTATAATATCTAGATGAGATGGGAATTATCTGTCCCAGTATGGAGAACGATCTAGCCACGTATGGCCAAAGGGCATACCCTTTGTTTAAGTATCTACAGTGAGGGGTGCAAATATGAACTTATAACCCTGAACCAAGGGCTCATTAGATCTAAGCACTAACCAAACATACTAATCATTTATAAAGCCATTGTTTTATTATGTTGCTTGGTATGCTGCGGCCATGGTCTATGGTTTAAATAAGTCATCTTGGGAAGTTCTGGATTCAAGACTGACTTTGACAATTGATTTGTCAGACCTTCCTTGTTTTCAGATCAGAGAGTGCATTGATCATTCAGTGTATTGTTGAAAATTTAGAAGTAAATAAAGAAGTTTGAGAGGAACATACATTGTTTCTTTTTATCCCAAGATACCAAGATTGAGATTCATACAAAGGGAAAGGATTAAGGTTTATACAATGCACTTGGTAATATTACTCTTTAAAAAAATTTTTTTTTACATTTATTCATTTTTGAGAGACAGAGAGAGACAAAGCACATGCAAGGGAGGAGCAGAGAGAGAGGGAGACACAGAACCTGAAGCAGGCTCCAGGCTCTGAGCTGTCCACACAGAGCCTGACGCGGGACTCGAACTCCCAAACCGCGAGATCGTGACCTGAGCTGAAGTCAGATGCACAACCATCCAAACCACCCAGGTGCCCCGGCAGTATTACTCTTTCTCTTCCCTTCTGCTTCTCACTACCCATGAAACGCTCCAAACTGGTTCAGCTCAATCCCCTATGGTCATTCAGAAATTCTTTACATGGCTAGAAGGAAAACCTATCCACCTTTCCATATATTCAACGGGTTTTGATAGCAGAAGATGGCTTCAGGAGAACCGGCGTGATCATGATCCTGGCTTTCTTGAGGGATGGCGGATGGGGATCACTGGTAACTATGGAATTCGGTCCTAGAGCAAAAGATCCTGGTGAGCAACGGCCTTAGAATTACTAGAAAACGGCTCTACTCTGTTTCTGCCAGACAACGTGACGCTCTATTAAAGCCTGTTATGATATCTGGTCAGTTATTTATTGTTTTCTTCAAGGGAGTAGACCAAAACAGGGCAATGCTACTAGTATTAATTTAAAAAGTGGCAGAAACTCTTCTGCCACAGAAATGTTGGCTCTTGAGGTTGGAAAGACCTTGGGAGGAATCTCAGACTCTGATCCAACAACCCTGCCAAGTGGCTACCAAAGCTCTGTCCGTGTAACTCCAGGCATAGGGAACTTGCTACGGATGATGGAGTACACACACTATTTTGGACCACTTTTAGTGTCCTGCTGATGACATTATTAAGGTGTGGGCGGCACCTTCCTTCCCTACAGGGAAGCTCTTGCAACTCTTGAAGAGTTGGAAAAAAACCCACAAGGTCAAGGAACTGGTAAGCAAGCTGATACAGCCTGCTGGGATACAGGACAGCTGGCATCAGAAGGCCCAGCTAGAAGGTGAGTGTGTGTGTGTGTGTGTGTGTGTGTGTGTGTGTGTGTTACAATTTTTCTCTCTTTGAGTTGCTTCTCCTCCCCTTGAAAATGTTTCTGCAACCAAGTGATCTGAGTTTCGTGATGCCAATGGGTAAATAACACAGGGTCTCTCAGCAAACCAGAAATGAAGCTGGTCTCTCTCCAGCTATACCATTTTAGTGCATTCCAGGGGAGTGAGAGAGGAAGAAGATGAATATGTCACAGCAGCTGGTCCAGAGCCTCCCCGCTGCACTGCTCTCCTGACTTATGGGTAACTAGTTAGCAAAGGTGTCACTTGGCAAAACAAAGTATGATCGGGCTAAGATTTGCAAGTAAAATCACTTGTTCCTTCCAAAAATAACTGGATATGTTTTCTCCAACACTCTGCAAAAAAGGAAGAAATAGGGCCTCCCCAATTTCTCAGCTGGCCCGTGCGTCTCCTCATCTATCATTGGGGTAATACGTCCAGAGTGGCATTTCGTAATGACAGCAACATTCCAGCAAATCGATAGTTATTCAATTCCCAACAAGCTCTCAAGTCCATTAAGCCTGATTACATTCACCCATTTCAGTGCGTGCCGTTATTTTTCCTACACCGGCACTTAATCTATAACAGGAACTTATGAGAACTTTCAAAAGCAATTTCAGCATCAATCGGCATAGAGTGAAGGGCACGATCTGCTTGTAATTATTTATCGGACGGGCGGCAGAGGGTCTGACAAAACTCCAACAGCCGACCTTCACCCCAAGTTTCCAATGGAAGCAAAAGGCCTTCCAGTTTGCCACGGAGTCCTCCTTCAGACTCCACGCACACCCCACTGGCCTGCTTACACCAGGAAAGATGGAACGATTTCCATGTTGTTACGGACCATTCTCCAGGCAGTGTGTATATGTCTCACGTATAATATAGGGGTTTCCAAGCTAAGCAATGGCCATACGTCTAGGACGATAGAACGTGTTGTTATTATTGCGAATCGCCCCTACATGTCTCGAATCACCCAAGTTCTTAAGGTTCACAAGCACCATTTGGAAAAGGGGGGAAACTGAGTTTGACCAGAGCCCTCCCCAGAAATTTTAATTAAGAAGGTAGGGTACTGCGCGATTTTCAAATATAGTTGCGGAGGGGGCACAAGGATAAGGGTGAAAGGGTGCACTAAACACAAAATACATTTAGTTTTCCTTTCCCGCAGAAACAAGAGACAGAATTAACTACAAAGCGATGGCTGTTCTCAAACAAACAAGAAAACAACAGCAAAGCAACCATCTGGGTTTCCCAGGATGTTCAGGCTCTGTGACTAGTAGGTGTTCGCTTTCCACGGAGAACTTTGGACATACACCCAGAAGCCAATGCTTGTTTAAAAAGACAAACTTATGCTAAGGAGGGGGGGGTGGAAAGTCCCAAGTATCTTATTGGTAGATGAGTCTCCCTGCACAAAATTAATAGGCTTAAAAGTAAAACCAACACACATTTCAATCCTCCACTTTCTTGCCATCATTAAGATGTAAACAGCTGGTAAGGGAGTCCTAAAGTAATCTCTGAACTTCATAAATGAACCATCAACAGCGTGTTCCTTTTTGCCTCAATGCCACCACTCGACCCAGGTGAGGTGGGGGGCAGGGCACTTCTATAAAAATAGACAACCCACATGAAGGCAAACATATAAATTAATGCATATTTCATGCTCCTTCTATTTCCTGGGCTAAAGCTCTTAACCAAGTCACCTCATGATAAGTTACTTTGCCTCATGATCTGCTCTGGGAGACTGAGTCCCTCAGAAAGCTGGGAAGGAGAGCAAATCCTTTGCCCCGTGGTCAACCTCCTGAAGCAAAGGCATGAATGTTAAACAGCACCCAGATCGATACAAGCAAATATGGCTCAACTACACCATTTATTCAGCCATGAGAGATGTCAATAGCCAGATTAGGGTGATCCATCTTGGTGATTTCCTACTGTCTTCCCCCTGACTACATGAGGGCTTTTTCCTGTATTAAAAGTGTTTGCTTTCTCAACCATAAAAATTCCAATTATTACTCTGAGCGCTCTGCAGTTAAGTTGCTGGCTGGCAGTGGCCTTGAATTACCTGGATCAGTCCGGGAAAGTAGGGGGCTGCAGGAACAATCATAGGCACGCCATAGGGATGCAGGAGTACTCCTTGAGAAGGCAACATGCTTTACGTGAAGGTATTATTCCCTCTGAAGCTCAACACATCAGTGGAGAGTTAGGGGAAAATCTACAGACCCAACTTCTTCGGAACTACAAAGCCGAGAGCCAAATCGCTTCTGTCACGAGCCAGGCACTCATCAACGCCGAGAGGGGGAAAGAAAGAAAATCCGCATCAGCAACTCTTAATGTGAAAGTTTTCTTCCCAGACGCCGAAGAGACACGGCAGCTGCAGACTTGAATCTACCAAAATGGAAGGTGCTATTTTGGGAACGGCTTGCCTAACATGACTAACCAAATACTCTTCATTAATTTAGTTCTCAGAGAGAGTGAGAGGGAGGCCAGAAGACTGAGAGAGAGAGGTATAGGCCACAGGAATGGGGCTCTTCCCGATGAAGTTGGGTAAAAGGCAAGGGACAAAGTCTGCATGGGATTTTTAGAGAGGAAAATGAGACTTGTAAACTGATAGGATTATCAGTCGCTACTTAAAAATCAAGTAGGTAAATGTGGGCACCCTTTGGCACTGATCCAAAAGAAGCTAAGGAGATCATCTAATCTGTGCTTCTCTCTCTTTCTCTCTCTGTCACTGGCTTTAATTTAATTTAATTTTATTTCATTAAAAAAATGTTTTAATGTTTATTTTTGAAAGAGAGAGACAGAGACAGAGTGGGGCAGGGGGTGGGCAGAGAGACAGGGAGACACAGAATCTGAAGCAGGTTCCAGGCTTGGACCTGTCAGCACAGAGCCCGACGTGGGGCTCAAACTCACAAACCGCGAGATCATGACCTGAGCCGAAGTCGGACACTCAGCCGACGGACCCAGCCAGGCGCCCCTCACTGGCTTTAATTTTAAAGGGGCAATCTGTGCAAATCACACGATAAGAATACCAGCGGGGCGCCTGGGTGGCTCAGTCGGCTGAGCATCCGACTTCAGCTCAGGTCATGATCTCACGGTTCATGAGTTCGAGCCCCTCATCTGTCTCTGTGCTGACAGCTCAGAGCCTGGAGCCTGCTTTGGATTCAGATTCTGTGTCTCTCTCTCTGCCCCTCCCCTTCTCATGCTCTCTCTCTCTCTGTGTCTCAATAATAAATAAATGCTAAAAAAAAATTAAAAAAGAAAAAGAATACCAGCTAATACTTGCAGAGTGTGCTACACACAGAGAATGAACTAAGTTGTTTACACAGGTTATGTAATGTTATTCTCACAACTCTCTGAAGTCAGTACTGTTACCAGTTCCAGGGAACACACAGAGAAGTGGACTTATACTAGTCGAATCGGTTTCCCACACGTGTACCCTTGTTAAGAGTCAGTGCCGGGCCCCGAACACAATTCCTAACCAGGCGACTCACTATATGCAGCAGAGTACTTCATTCTCTAACAGAACTTCGCATGCTTTCAAAACAAAACAAAACAAAACAAAACAAAACAAAACAAAACAAAACAAAACAAAACA
>NW_024412453.1:13714972-13792655 GCF_014898765.1 Herpailurus yagouaroundi
CAAAACAAAACAAAACAAAACAAAACAAAACAAAACAAAACAAAACACAGATTCTCTGTCCTTGATCATCTTTCAATGGTCATCTGTGACTATGCAGTGTGTTCATACGAGATGGTTTCCTGTTCCCAGAGTTTAAAGGCGTATCTACCAAACTATGGATGAAAAATAAATTCAAGCCAATATTTGCAATCTTTCTGATGCTTGAAAATACCCAAAGGATTGTCTGGGATAGGTTCCACGGTAATAAGTAAATTCCTCTGGCATTACATGAATTGAAATGCAATTGATTTGGGTGTCTCACACACTAGCTGTGTGATGTTGGAACAAGTGACTTAGCATCTCTGAACCTTGGTTTCTTCACCTTGAAAACTGCAGTAATAATAGACCCTGCCCCATGGGGTCGTGCGGCAAAGCTCCGGGCATCATATCATGGATACCATACTAAAGGCTATTAGCTGTTCCTATCATGTGTGTTGTGTTCTCCTGATGGTCAGTATGGATACGTCTTCAGCTTCAGATTGAAGGCACAGATAAATTCACAGAGTCACTCATGGCAAGAAGGCACATGGGCATGTGGAAAGCTCCCGGTTTTGAGAGCAAGGGCGTGCAAGTGACCAAGTGACTCCACTCAGCTAACGCCGAAGGCCCAGTGATCACTGGAAATCACCTTCAAACCAAACATCCGCTTGCCACATTCCACCTCTAACTCCAAGCAGGACACAGGATATAGATTTTGTAGAAACTCAGAGAGCTTCAGACACCGCAAACCATATTCAACTATTGGCTTTTTCTAAATCCAAATGTCAATTCCTCCACTTTTAGATAGCCAAGGTGTTTTTACACTACACTAATTTTAGTTGCTTGATTTAGCTGCATAATTACATTTCTAGATAACGACAGTGGACAGCGTTTGGCAGAGAATTCAATTATTTAAGGCTGAATTTTGGCCATCTTGACAAGGTTTCTCTGTAATTGATTCTCCTGCATCAAAGTAGCCACACTGTTACAATTCAGAAAGCTCCAGTAACAGCTGCAAGTTGACCCCTCTTACTTAACAGCCTGATACTGTTTCTAACTTTAGCTTTTGACTATGACTTTCAACACTGTGCTTCTGAGAAGTTACCAATGAGGACAGAGGCATCTTCATGAGACAGCTTCTCGGGATGGGGGAGCTATTCATTACTTTGGTCATAGCTGGGTCAGATTGGATTATTTCTCTTTAAATGTTAGAAAATGTAAAGACTATTGGAGGAGGAGGCAGGAAACTTAGTCTGGAAGGCCAGAAATTTACACAATTTAGATTCTTAGTTTCCTAAACTAGAATAGAGGCAACAGTATCCACTTACAATTCACCAAGACTATTCCCAAGAGCAAAATTGAGAGAGTGTTTTGGAAACTGTGGAGTTACATAAATACAAAGGATAATTGTATTTATTAACATATATATTGTTTTTGTTAAAGAATCTCATGATTTCAGGGAGAAATGAGTAACATAATATATGGGATATATACATACTTAGCTATACCTTTTGCAGAGGGCATTTTGTTTTCTTTTTAAAAACTCCATAATACAAAAGTTTTTACTGATCCTGAGTAATCAGTATTTTCCCCCACCCCCATCCTTGAAGATAAGGGCTGTTTTGTGACCCTTTTCACATTGACTGCCAGGAAGCTTAAAGCCAAATAAGAGATTCATCTCTGTCCACTGTGTTGGCCTTTCCTGCTTACAGACCGGTGTTTTTGTCTTCCTATCCTCACCACCTCCAGTACTAACTACTGCTGTTCACATTTTCTCTGATTCTGACTTTATATTCACATATTACTGTCACATATAATCATAATAGTTATATTTTTGAAATTGTATGAATTAAAAATATCCTTGCTCTAAACCTACCTCAAAAACTTCATGAACTAATAGAACATAAAATCAAATGACAACCATTAAACAAAACCTCTTTTTCCTGGGGTGCCAGGGCGGCTCAGCCAGTTGAATGTACAAACTCTTGGTTTCGGCTCAGTTCACGGTCTCGCAGTTTGTGAATTCGAGCCCCACATTAGGCTCTGTACTGACAGCGTGGAACCTGCTTAGGATTCTGTCTCCTTCTCTCTCTGCCCCTCCCCAGCTCATGCTTTCTCTCTCTCAGAAACAAATAAACATTGAAAACAAACAAACCTCTTTTTCCTAACACGGGTCCTATTTTTTCCAAATAGGAAGCACCTAGTATTACTGGACTGTAATTCTCTTCTCTTACTTCCATTTCCTCTGCTAAAAGACACTGCCTATGCATCTCTGCTCCTCACTGGCTCCTGAGCACAGCTCATGGTAAACAGTCAGCTACCCAGTATGAGTTCGTGGTTTTTTGCAGGAGCTTTGAAAATGTAGAGTGAAAGAACTAAGTAGAGAGCAGGGGAGACTGTGCCTGGGAGACACAGGTAGGCCTCGAAACACAGAATTCAAGCAAAGGCCCCACATCACAATCTAAAGCAGCCATCCCAGACAGGATGGCAAAGTTGTTTCTGTAAGTGGACAGACAAATAGCTCAGGTGTTGACGACCTTATGCTCTCTGCTGTAACCACTCAAAACTGCTATTGTCACCTGAAAGCATTTACAATATGGAAACCAACAAACACTGAAATTTGAATTCACTATAATTTTCGTCTGTCAGGAGATACTCCTCTTTTGATTTTTTTCCCCATCTTGAAAAAGTGTAAAAACCATTGTGAGTTTGAGGGTCATAAAAATGGGTAATGGGCTAGGATTGGCTTACAAACCATGGTTTGCTGACCCCTAATTGAGAGCATGTATTTTACCTAAAGCTCTGGAAGTCAGACTTTAATATAATAGCAAATATAAACTCCTTTTCAGTTGCCCTCTGCTTCTCCACATGCTTCCCGATTTTCCTGTCACTTCGTTGAGTGCTGGTTCTGTGTCAATCTTCCCTGTGTCAGGGATTTCCATCAGGAGATTTTTTTTTTCTTAGCCAACCTTTCATAGTTCAGTCTCACCCCACTCTCCAAAGAAGATAAAAACAAACAAGCGCAAAACAAACCAAAAAACCCACCTCCCATCTTCTTTCTCCATCTTCCATGATGGAACTCTTTTTTTCAGTCACTGTCTCGTTCTTTCCTCTCCTAGATTAAAGTGGTTCCTCTGCCTAGATGAGATTGGATACCGCATCTCCTTCCCACATCCAAGAGCTAACATGAGGATTACTCTGCTCACCACCAGCCCTTGTGAGGGGCAGCGGCCTAAAGTTTAAACACCGATGCAGGAGAAGGAAAAAGAAAAGAAACACAAGTTTTGGATGGAGGTTGGGAGACAAGAGCATTCAGAGAAAACCAATGCCTGCCATATGGATTCTGTTGGTTACATGAGCCAAGTGTAACCTCATGGACCAAATCCAGTCTGAGTAGAAGGACGAGGGGGAGGAGGGGGAGGAGAATGTTGATGACGGTGATGGCTTCTCTGCATTGTGCAAAAGAGAGATGATATATTTTTTTTATTAAAAAATTTTTTTTACACTTTATTTTTGAGAGAGAGAGAGAGAGAGAGAGACAAAGCACAAGTGGGGGAGGGGCAGAGAGAGAGAGAGAGAGAGAGAGAGTCCAAAGCAGGCTCCAGGCTCTGAGCTGTCAGCACAGAGCCCAGTGTGGGGCTCGAACTCACAAACCGTGAGATCATGACCTGAGCTGAAGTCGGATACTTAACCAACTGAACCAACCAGGTGCTCTGAGAGATGATATATTTTTTAGTGTTTATTTTCGAGAGAGCATGAGAGAGAGTAGGGAAGGGGGAGAGAGGGTGGGGTCAGAGGATCCAAAGCAGGCTCTACACTGGCAGCACAGAGCCTGGTGAGGGGCTCGAAGTTACCAACCACGAGATCATGACCTGAGCCGAAGTCAGATGCTCAACCAACTGAGCCACCCAGATGCCCCAAGAGAGGTGACAGTTTTAAATGGAGGCATCTCATGTAAAATTTAGATTTATAATATCTCTTGAAAACCTGCAAGATCTAGAAGCTTTTGCCCACATTTCCTTGTACAATCCCTAACGTCTGGGAAGGATCTGCCTCCGCCACAGCTCAGAAGAATCACACTCCATTGGTGGAGAACCACCTCCACCAATCTTTACCCGCTTCCATAAAAGAAGCCAAAAGTCAATCGCCACTTGCCGACCACTAAAACAGAACAAAACAGAAAGCATACAACAGAGCGTTTCTGGGACAATATTAATTGCACTCCCTGTCTTTGGAATACTGACAGTGGTTACCTAACAATATGGATTCATGCAGGATACTGAAACACTCATCCTACCCCACTTTCTGGCCAATGTGGGGGAGAGAGAGAGTTTTCTACAGTATTCAAGGACCTTCCTCATATTCCTCACCCTCACTTTTCCAGATTCATCCTCTAATACACACTGTCCCTCCTTCTATAAATCCCCCTTTTCCCCCTGTAAATCAGTCTGGCAAGTTGCCTTGGCCACATACTTTTATAGAACCAAGCCTCTGTAATAATATGGCCTGCTACACAGAACTCATTCTTCCATTCTTTCCTGCCTTCCTTCCTTTCTTCCTTCTTTCCTCCCAATTCAACCTTGATGGCCCGATCAAATCTTGCATTTTCTGCGATGCCTTCCCCAGGACCCCAGGCAGAATGAACTACACCATCACCCATGTTCTAGAATCACCTTAGCAAGGTGAAATCATTCTGTTAAGTGTGGCTACCCGTCTGGAAGGGAGGTTGGCTGAGGCAAAGCAGTCTGCCATTCATTCTTGTTCAGCCAGTGACTGTGAAGCAGTGACTAGACAGACAGAGTTCCCCACAATGATTTCTGGGACAATGACTGGCTGAAATGGCTGCCTTTGGGGGGACATGTGAGTAAAGCTGTGAGGGTACAGGAGTCTCCAGACAACTGAGGGCTGCCTGTATCCCTAAGGTTGTCTCAAGTGGTCCAGGGGCATTCCTGGCACAGTAGCAAAAGCCTGAGTCTCAAAGTTGGAGAGGCTGGGCTGGGATGTTGGTTATGACACCCTTTTGAACATGTGATCTAGGATGAGATCCTCAGCCCCGAGCCCTCGTCTACTTGGGAGTAAAATAAGGCAATATCTGTGCCTCCTCTCAGGCAGGCTGTTGCCTTGAAGTGACTGGCCATGCACGGGCACTCCTGGCAGGTGGAAGGTATACAAAAAGGTCCAATGTATTTTTTTTTTCCTTCAGAAGGTCTTTTGTAGACCCATGTAAAACTATTTTTTAATCATCTCTATCCTATGTCAAGTTTCCCTCCTCCAGGCCTCACAGGTACCCACAATGGTGCTTCAGGTGGAGCTTTCTCTCACCTCACACGATGGCTTGCAGAAAGGCCCCATCCTTCAACAAGCAGCTACAGGCCAGCTTCTCTGGCAGCCTCCCACCTTCTCCAGCACTCATCATGACCCACCCGTACACAGCCCCAAAAGACCAGCGCTGATTTGTCCCAGGGTAGTAGAGACCTGCCTGGTCATCCCACCCAGGTAAGGTGAATTTTATCTCCTCTACCTCATCCTCGATCATTTTGGTTTCCTGTCTTTCTCACAGGACCGGGCAGAGAGCAGAGGCTCAGCAAGCACTGGAGAATCACTTATGGTGACTACAGGACAAGATGGAGATTCAGGGGTGTTTTGTGCCTTGTCTGAGTTTAAACTGAAAAATGTGTGCTTTGTCAGTTACCAAGAGCCAGTTTTGCCTTCCACATGATCCTAGAATCTTCTAGATCATCATGAATGACCACTCCAGGGCAACAACTGAACCACAGTTGATAAACTCCACTCACTACCAGACATGCATTCAAATCCTATCCAACGCAGGGGAGACTAGCATGGAAGGGCTTCCCCTGGCATGGACCTCAAAGATAAATCCCATGAGATGCTACATAATGCTTATGGTCCTGATGCTGGGGACAGACGGATGAGTTCCCACCAGAGAGGCTGGAAGCATCGAGCTGATTATCAGGGGAGGGGGCAAGATCTTCCAGTGGAGAGCTTCCACAAACTGTGGGTAGGATGTACTGAGCCATCAACCAGCTGCTCCCCAACTTTTAGTGACTTCCTTTGTATTCTCGGGGGCGGGGGGACCAGTCCAACTAGGAAGGTCACATCCTGAGATGAGAAGCTACAGCCCCTACCCATCTTATGGACTAGTTTTGGTTAATACGTGTAAATGAGCTGATGCAGGGAAGTTCTTACAAGAATGATGAGTGCCTAGTAAGCATGACTGCTCACCATGGTACCACTATTCCCTCGCTGTCTGACACTTTTCCTTGCCATCTGGCTCTCCTCTTGCAAAAGCACCAGATCATGGTAGTTAGGAGCTCACACTGAGCCACACTGCCCAAATTAAAACCCTACTTTTTACCAACTGCTGTCTGTGTCTTCTTTTTTTTTTATTTTTTTTTCAACGTTTTTTTGATTTATTTTTGGGACAGAGAGAGACAGAGCATGAACGGGGGAGGGGCAGAGAGAGAGGGAGACACAGAATCGGAAACAGGCTCCAGGCTCCGAGCCATCAGCCCAGAGCCCGACGCGGGGCTCGAACTCACAGACCGCGAGATTGTGACCTGGCTGAAGTCGGACGCTTAACCAACTGTGCCACCCAGGTGCCCCTGTCTGTGTCTTCTTGTGCAAATTACCTAACCTCTCTGTGCCTAAGACTCATTTTCTGTAAAATCAGAATGTCGTCAGTAACCATAACTCAATCGTAACTCATAGGTGGTCCAGAGATTTAAAAAAGAATAACATGTAGACACGTTTAGCTGAGGGACTGGTTCATCACAAACACTCATTTAATAGGGTGCTGGTAGCTATTGTAATGGTAACAGCATTAGCAACAGCTTGTTTTGAAGGATCAAACCAGCCCCAATCAGGGCTCCTTCAAACCAGGAGTATCAAAATCCTTTCTCCCTTTGACCTCTAATAGGTCAACCTGTAATAGGTTGAAGCAAATAGTGCTCACAAAAGTAACCTGCCATGTGCCTTCTTGTGTAAGAGCTTACCTCCTCCTTTCGTGCTCTAAATCATAAATTAAGACATAGGGGCTAACAAGGATGTGTGTGTGTGTGTGTGTGTGTGTGTGTGTGTGTGTGTGTGTGTGGCTTCTGTACATGGAAGATATGATGTTGAAACCAAAAGACGAGAATTCCAATGTCAATGGAGGGTTTACAGGGATGATGAAGATAGCACCTTTGAATCTGGGACACTGGGTCACCCTACTACCTCCAAAAATGGTTATGAAGATGCACAAAGAAAATTCCAGTAGGTTTTGTAAGTGAGGAGGCTGCTGATTATCATTAGAAACTCGAACCCCCAGCGGTAGAGGCAGCACAGTGCTCTGCTTGGTTCATTAAGCGCTTCTTGACCTGATTCTCCTCTGAAAGCCAGACTGACTGGCTGAATGAGCAAATCTAAGAATATCAACCCCACACATCATCTCTGCTGAGATCAACAATGCTTCAGGAACCGACCCCTGACCTGTCTGGGAATGAATGGCAACTGGGTTTGAGAATTTGTTGACCTTGCTTGAGGCAAACAAATGCTCTCTGGGGACTCTCAGAAGGGGATGATAATCGGCTGCTCCCCTGGCTTTTTGCTTTGTGCCCTGCCTGTATCTTCTGCGTCCATGCTGCAGGTCCCTGCAGGAGCTGGGCACGGAGACACTCCAAATAGCACAGTCTCCAGAACTCACAACCGAGCCTTTTTGCCCAAACCCCATGCACATACTCTACTCCCTGTGAACTGGCTGAAACACCCGAGCTCTGTGTGCATCCTTCTCCTCTTAGTGACTAAGCGCCTGGAATTGCACCCCCCAGCAACCTTTGCATAACACAAGCTTCATTGTAAAAAGAATCCCATGACCAAAGAAGTAGGAGAAATTCAGCTTGCCCTCTCTCCCTCTTGGGGATTTGTGACACCTATTAACATAGCAAGGCACCTGAGAAGTCCTGCAAGGAAAAAGAATAGAAACCTGTTTGACCTTGTTTGATCCAGATATTCCCAAACTTACTTGATGACCAATGGACTATCTGTTCATTGATCCATCATCCATCCATCCATCCGCTTGAATATCGGGCTATTGAGAATTAATTATGTGTCAATCCTGTGCAAAGTTCTTTACCCCTTCTCCTTTCCTTTTTCTCCTCCTCCTCTACCTCCTCCTCTTCATCACCATAATTCAACCATTTGAACAAATATCCAATGGTTGCTCTGTGCCAGGCACTGAACCAATTTCATCACATGGGTTCCCTGTGTTTACCCTTCCTATAGGTCTATCAGTAGATTCTGCTCAATTTCTTACATTACAGACAAGAAAACGGAGACACTGAGAGGTGAAGTAATGACAAAGGAAATATAGCTGGTAAATGATGAGTTGTACCTTGAATGGGAGTGGCAGAGCCCTGCTTGCTAATTACTCAGTGAAGCCCTTTGCTGGCATGTGACCCCACATAAATATTCTAAGAAATGCTGGCTTGGACTAAACTTAAGCTGAGTGGCCTTCTTATCTCCTTTACCCTCAACCCCTCCCTCAATCTCAACCACTTCAATAGTCATTGGAGATAAAGGAAGACACAGTAAAGCCAGGACAGAGAGCTGGAGGACACTTTAAAGCTTGAGGAAGGACGGACCTCCCCCTCCCCCAAGACGTCAGAGAGTAGGGAAACGCCTCCTGAACACAGGAGGTTCAAGGCACAGGGAGGTGGGCTGGTCACATGGGTACACCAGCAAAGAGTGAGCATGGGCAGACAAAAAAAGAGGGCGGTCCAGGAGAAGAGCACCCAAGAGATTAGCCTGCCACATGCTTTTGTGATGCTAAAGCACCATCTCAACCTCCAGGGCTGTCTGATCCTTGGCTCTCTCTCCTACTAATGCATCTTCTGGGGACAAGTGGTGGCTCTTAGCTCGTATTTTTGATGCATGGACCACTCTGAGAATTTTGCCTTCATTCCAGAAAACTGCACATAACTCACAAATTTTCCATATCATTACAGGGGATTGATGGCCCTTCTGAAATTCATCCGTGGACCCTTGAGGAGCCTCCGGATCTCTATCAGATTCTTAAGTAGATGGCCAATATGTGCCTGTGCTTCTGCTAAAGGAAAGGTGTGGGTAGGGTCGGAATCCCTTAAGTTAGGCTCCTGGTGACAGTTCAGGGGACTGTTCTCATGGGGAATCATGTTGACATGCTTACCGGCACCGTGACTTTGAGGATGTGTGCCTGCCGCTCAGAGGACTCTCACCACAACTCGACAGGGATGAGGTTTTCAAAAAGGTAAGAGGGTCAAACAACTTGGGGAAGTGCTAAGGTATTCCATACTGTAAAAGCAAGCCAGACACTATGGAATCCAAACACACATCCTTAGCTCTCCTATCCAGTAAGGAGCAATAGTCCCAAGTTGGGGTCTGGCTTCTCTCTGCTGCAGCTATCCCGTCCAGCCCCAGGCCAGGAGACGGATACTAACAAGCCAATGAGCGGGTGATAGGCATAGTAGGGTGCTGACCAAACCAGTGCTGGGGGAGAATGGAGGTAGGAAATACATGCTTGCATTTCAGAGACTCTGCAGTCCATTCTTGCAGAGAAGACAGAGACAGGAGAGACTGAGAGCCAAGCTGTGCCAAGCTGTGCAGCTAAGCATCTATGAGGATGAGCCAAGGGGCTGACCACTGCAAATGGTTTCTTCACGATGTCATGGCCGGGCAGCTGGTGGCAATGGAGAGCCTCTGACAGGTGGGCTTTTCAACTTCCCAGATTAGCAGTGCCCTTCTGGGACACTCTGGGGACATCAAAAGAGGAACCACCCCAAGTGAGTCATTTCCTTTCTGCTTCTTATGTTGCAATCTATCTTTAAATATTTTTCAACAAACCATATATATCATTTACTATTTGCTGGATACTCTCTAACCCCTTTATGTATTTTTTCAAATAAAAAGAATTTTAATGTTTATTTATTTTCGAGAGAGAGACAGACAGAACATGAGCAGGTGAGGGGCAGAGAAAGGGAGACACAGAATCCGAAGCAGGCTCCAGGCTCAGAGCTATCAGCATCGAGCCTGACACAGGGCTCGAACTCATGAACCATGAGATTATGACCTGAGCCGAAGTCAGACGTCTAACCGACTGAGCCACCCAGGTGCCCCCCTTTTTTTGTAATTTTTTAAATGTTTATCTAACCCCTTTATGTACTAACTTAATCTTTATAGAAATCTTTTAAGGTAAGTCCTGTTATTATCCCTGTATCACTGGTAGGGAAACTGAGGCACAGAGAGGTTAAGTAACTTGCCCAAGATCACATAGCTTGTGAGTGGTGAATCAGAATCAGGTAATTCACTGCTATGCTACCTGTCCAGGAAAAGACACATTTAAAAAAGTATATAAATTCCCACTGATCTCAAATTGACTAGTGAAAAACAAGCTTATTTTTTTTTTAAATTATAATACCAATGTATCATATTGGCTAAGAACTCAGATGATGGGGCCATACTAAGCTTAGGTTCAAATTCTGGATCTGACAGTTCCTGGCTCTGTTTCCCTGGGCAAATTACTTAACCTCTTTGAATCTCAATTAATTCACTTATAAATTTAGAGGTAATAATACTTTCCTCACAAGGTTGTTGGGGAGAGTACTCTAAATCATGTAGCAATGTGCTAAAAATATTCCTTGGGCTTGGGTCTACTTTTATGTGTGTGAGCTTCACTCTCGGTGGTTATATTTTAGCATGATCATCTCCATTTACATGAACGCCAGGCATTTAAGTGACTGCTTACTTATGGCTCGCTGTTCGACCCCAAGCATTCCAGATTCATTAATCAACAAATCCCCATATTTGCTTAAGCTAGTTTGAGTTAGGTTTCTGCCCCTTACAACTAATAGATTCTGGACTGATTCAACAGTGATGGTAAGAACAGCAGACATACACGGGCACAAAGGGAAGTCACAGAAGATACTTTCTGCTTATTTTTTAAACAAACTCTTACAGACTTTTCTAAGTGCCAAATAACATTGCAGGCACTTCAAAGACTAACTCATTTAATCTTTTAACAATTCTCTGGTATTGGTTCTCATACCTGCCCCTTCTACAGATGAGGAAGCATAATGCAGGGACTTTACATCATTCTTGGCTAGATGGGTGGAAAGGCCATAGCCAAAGCCATGCCTACCTGCTTCCAAACAATGTTTTCTTTCCTCTGCATGCTTTGCACTACCAAGGATGCTGATGTACTTGCTAAGTAAGGAATCCTAGAAATCTACAGAGAAGCGGGCACCAACATTCAGGTGCCCACATTACAAACACTGCATCCATGGTAAGGCATCTACTAAGTGAGTCCTAGGAAAAACTGCATGGGCCATGAACAAGAATTCCAAAAGATCTTTCCAGAGAAATCCCACTGCTGCGGGGCCGTGCCAACACAGTCTGCACAATCTCCAAACTATATTCAGACCCAGAAACAAGAAACATCAACCTGAAATCAACCTACCACAGTCCACATCTCTTCTTTTCAAATAATGTTTGGTGGAGAGATCTGTTTTCCCTTTCTCCAAATGCTTCTAAACTTCCTGGGGTGGTTGTTTTTTTAGGTACTCATTTTTCCGCACACCCACCTACCACGGATCCAGACTCTACAAGTCAGCATTCCATAAAGTATTTACTGTGTTCGTTTGCATCTCCCCCAAGAATACTGAATAAAGCTCAGGGTGGAAATTCACAGATTCCAGGGTGGCTGTTTGTTTTAGGATTACCCCCCAGACCTCACTTCCTTGGAGACTCTGTGGCTGGCCTCAAAGATAAATGCTCTTTTTAGGACTGAAATAGAACAAAGGGACAAAAGGGAACTGAAGGATTTAAAATTAGGATAAAAAAGGAAAAAAAAAAAAAAACCAACAAAAGTTGGCACCGGAGCGGCCTTCCTTAACCGCGTAAAACTTACCAATGATGCCCAACTTTCAGTGTGGTTTATCCCCATATGTTCCCACACTCCCACTGGGACCTAACATTTGCAAGCGCTATTTATCATTCTGCCTAGTGGTGTGCTCATTTGCCTACCTCGCTAAGCAGCCCTTGTTGTTATTTTTATAATTACTGGGAGTCTTTCTCATGTTGCACTCTGCCAGGACTCTGGCTTACCACACACCTGTTCTACTCGGAACACATGGAGAGAAGGGGGTGGGTCTGGCAGTGGAGGAAAGGGGAAGACGGCCTTCCTGCTCGCTATGAAAAGCAAAATCAAGAAAAAGAGGCAGACCAGAAACCACTGAGGTACCTCTTTTTTTTTTTTTTTAAAGGCTGTACTCTCTGCTGGTTTGTTATTTAATAAACATTCTCTGCTCATTGGAGAGTTAATCAGAACAAATGCTGTGCTGCTTTTTTTATCGTTACAAATGTTGACTTATTT
Organism: Herpailurus yagouaroundi; assembly: GCF_014898765.1. NCBI lineage: Eukaryota > Metazoa > Chordata > Mammalia > Carnivora > Felidae > Herpailurus > Herpailurus yagouaroundi. The sequence continues at coordinate 13,727,394 of NW_024412453.1, forward strand.
AGCCATCATCATGACCAACAATGTATATCAGCACCCCCATTTTACAGATGGGAAAACCGAAACAAGGCAAAGTTAAGTACCTGGCCAATGGGCACGCAGAGGGCAAACGGTGGAGCTGCACCTCATGCGAATTCGGGTGTTCCTGGATGAGACGACCATGCCGCATCCTAATCAGCATCACTGCCGTCCACAAACATCCTCATCACTACCTCCTGCACACCTCCAGTGTCACCACTCCCACCGTCACTGCCAACTTGCCACTGTCGCTCGCATCAGCACCACCTCCTTCACCATCTCAACCCATCACCACTACCGCCGATATCACCACTAGGACCACTCCACCCCCATCACCATCGCCACCCCCTCCATCTCCACCGTCATAACCACCATCACTAACTCCATCGCTACCAGCACCCTCACCACAGTGACCAGGGCTTCTTGAGACCTTTCCACCTGCTGGGCGCTCTACCAACGAACTCATGCCGCGTTCACGACAGCCCTGTGTGACTGATCCTGGTTTACCTCTATTTCACAAATGTGGAAAGCGACCTTCAGAGAAGTGAAGAAGTCTGTCCATGCGGCGGGTCAGAGGTCGGTAAGATCTGTGACATTTTAAGGATTCAAAGCCCGTTTTGACTGACACCTATGGGAATGCATTTAACTGCCCTGCTCCCTGTTCTGGAGGCGGCAGGTGGAGGCAATGCCCCCTGGGCATTTCAACAAACTGGCTCTCCACTCCTCACCCACCATATTAGAAGTTTGTTGCTAGGATGTGAGGGACCGCCCCGTGGAGCTGCGCTATGACCTTGCATGTGGTAACTCTGCTACCAAACAATGTGCAAGACCGACTGCTGAGATTCTGAGCTCTGGCCAAGCACCATCCGGGAGCTTTGGCCTGACATCTGCTGAAACTGGCCTGGAATTCTCTTTGGTGAGGCCCCGTACACCCCAGATCAGTCCCTCCTGAGATGTTGCCGCCCTCACCAAAGCCCTCAGGTGTCTCCTCCAGCAAGTTCTATTTGTTCTCCTTGGCCTGAACACCAGCTTTGGGGATGAACGGGTGTCACAAAGAATATGAGGCTTGTTTTTCAAAACTTGCACTCTTGTCCGTCTCTTCTGTCAACTCCCAGATCCAGCGACTGGCATGGCGCACCTGATGTATTGCTGTGGCCTCCTACCAGGGCTCTGCTTTCAATCTTGCCCCCCCCAATCTGTTCTCCACAGAACAGCCCAACTGGCCCTTTTAAAGGCTAAGTTCAATCGTATTTGTCGTCTGCTGGGAGTTCTTATTGTTCTTGCCCTTCCCTTTTAATTCCTTTCGGGGTAAAATTTACCCCCCATCAGTGCTTCCAAGCCCCTGTGGTTTCTTTCTGGGCCCCCTCTGCCTCTTTCCGTTCTCCCACTGTGTTCCAGGCTCACTGGCCATTACTCCGTTCCCTGAGGATGCCCAGCAGTGGTACAGCCATCACATGCACCTTCCGCCTCAGTACATATGCTCTCCAATCCCTACCTCTGCCCACCGTCTCCCTCATCTCAGCTTTAATGTCACTTCCTCAGAGACAGCTCCCTTCATCCCCGAATGCAGCTGCTACTATTGTCTGTGGACCCCGCCCCCCTTTTTTTCTTTTAGAGCATTTACCACAACTTGCAATACAAACTCGTATGGGGATGGCTTATTACCTGCCTTCCCCAGAAACTTGGAAGCTCTGTGAAGGAAAATGAAGTTGGTTTCCTTGCCTATGTACCCTCAGTGACTAACCCAATTTCTGAGGCAGAGCAGAGGCTAAATAAATATTTGTTGAATGAATGAGCGAGTGAATTAATTATTAACCAATTACTTAAGTGAGGGGATGAGGTCTGATTTAATCATTATGGATGTCACATGCTTTGCTATAGACAACTCGATACGTCTTTCATAAATAGATCATGAAGTATAGGGAACATTCTATAAATGGTTAAAAACACAGCATTTCTTTCCTCCCATAGGATCAGATAAACTCTCAAAACTCTGTCTTATGTGTAAGCCGCTAGTTGTCTTATGTAATATAGTAATTGCTGGCTTGAATTAAAGACATCATTATTTTGGAGAGTTGCTTTTTTTCTCATATAAAAAGTGAAGGATCCATCCCTTATATTAACACATCATCTCCTTGGCATGCTACACTATTAAGGAGGAAATGTGAGCTTATTTTTTGAGAAATTGATATTTTTCACAAAGCCAAGAAGAGCTATCAGAATAAAGGGATGTTTATTTGGGTGAATCACCAGCTTTGCACAAATCCCAAAATCCCAAGTGCTAATTGCATAATGGGTCTTTACAAAATGCCATAATATGGGTTCGGCTGGTTTCTCTGTTTTCGGTTTGAAAAATAGATTGTTTAATAACCCATCAAAGCTATATGTAAACCAAGTAAACAATAGAGCAGATGTTGACTGCTGTCTTGTGCCTCGTAGACATAATTAAAGACAATGAGACACTCACGGAGTCCTATAAGAGAGGACAAAGGCAAACAGAAAAATCACTACAATATGCATTTGCCGGACACCTGCTTTCTTAGTTCAAAATGCTGTCTCATATTTCCTGTGATGAAAAATTTTGGTAACGTTCTTTATTTACTTATGTAAACCGTACATCCTGCTCTCTACTTTTCAGGAAGACCAGACTATAAAAGCTAGCCTTTTAAACTGAGTATCTGCCTCAATTTCTTTATTGCTAAGACCCCAGACAGTTTCCAGAAACGTTTCTAGTTTTCCCATAAGCATAAATGTGAATAAAAACCAGTTAGCCAAAACTTTCACATTTATAAAGGAAAATTCAAGCCCTGGCTTGGGTGGGGGTCTGTTGGGGCTCTATTCACTGGTAGCAGTGTTTGCTCCTTCATGCATTATTTAGGAAATCAACCAAATTGACATGTTTATTTCCTGAAAGCCTCACTTTTTTTTTTTTTTTAAGTCAGGCACATTTCCCAAAATCAAGATTTCACCTTACACACACACACACACACACACACACACACACACACACACACACAAGCCTACTGGATAGAATACTTAAGTGTCATTCCAATTTTCTAAATATTCTGTTTTTTCCTTTAAACTCCTACTCAGATTTCTGTTAGGTTTTCAGTTCTCAGTTCTACAGGGGAAAAAAAAAATACAACCACACACAAAATGTAATGCATGATATAATTAAGAGATCAGGAGCACAATAAAACAAAAACAAAAACAAAACAAAACAAAAACAAAAAAACACCACCACCACAGGGTGTTTTTCTCTGCAGATATCTTGAAAGAGGCATTGAACATCCAATATACCATTTGATCATATCATTTTCCCCTTCTCATTAGCAAAAAAAAGCTGAGGTTAAAATCAGTTTTCTGTGGCTTACTAGACAGGAGAAACTTTCCTAGATCCAGAATCCTCAATTTAGAAAACAGATGTCCTCACTCAATTCCAAAACAAAGCAGAATTCTTTTTCTGTGAATAACTGAAGTTACTTGTTTTTGTTTTTTAAGCCTCAAAACTCCCATTGTTTAAAGCACACCTGAATTTCCTACTGATTTGTAGCAAATAGTGGCGCTCCCTCTGGTACCTCCCAGCTCCCTTGTCTCTTGTTTTCGATGCTCCAGAAGGAAGGGGGATTCTAATGTGATTTTGCATCTCGTTATGCTAATAAAATGGTGTCAGCCCATTTTCACTGACAACACCATAAAGCATGAACACCAAATGGGAAACAAATAGGTCCCTGATAACACTGTGAAACGGACCAATCAACCCTGAAGCACCTAAAATAGATGGTAGTCCTCCTTCATTCATTCTTTATAGAAAGGCAGTGAAAATGTCCCTAGGTGAATCTGATTACACACACACACACACACACACGCACGCACGCACGCGCACGCACACGCACACATGATCTCTGAAGCTCAGGAAGGTTGTAAAGCACTAAATTCTTTTGATTTATGGAGCAGCCTGCACCGCGTTGAGCAATACAGCATGGCAAGCCGGGACCCCGCTCCCAGAAATTCCTTTATTAACACGACCAGGCCCCGCAAGTGAACAAAAGCACTGGTGCGGGGTGTATAAATCATTAATATGGTGCCGGGCTGTGACTGCATTTCCTGTGTTAGTTGGAGAGCTCGTCAGCACAATGGGGATTTGGGGATTGGAATTGGCTGCGGAGAAATGCACTCCATCATTCTCAGAGCGGAAGATTCCCATCAGCCCCGTGCTCTCTCTTCTCACCTTCCCCAAGTCTGAAAGCTTCAGTGTGCGTTGCCATGTATTCAACAACAATCCTAATCACTCAAAACTAAAATCACAAAAACAGCTTCCAAGTTGAAAGACCTCCGGACTCTCCGCCCTTTTGACAAGTTTTGCCTTTTAAAGGAAAGAGCCCTGAGAACCCTGTCCAGTGGACGGCGATGGCCCAGCAGAGGCCTGGGGAGATGGCACAGAGCTGGTGACCTGTACAGCCCGGGGCAGGCCAATGGAACAATGAAGAATAACGGGCACATGTGTTGGTTCTGGGGCCAAACTGGCTGTGTTTACTCACCAGCCCTTCTACCCTCATATCCGCATCTTAAAACTAAAATGATGCTCATCTACTCCCTAGAGGCCTTTCAAGGGGGATGAAATGAAGTAATCCATGTAAAAATGCTCAGTAGTGTGCCTGTCTCACAGCATTCCACAGAAGTTATTGATTATTTCATTATATTCATTATTTTATTATTATCATCATCATTGCAAGGGCGGCTGGATTCTCCCTGGATTCTACCTACATGGTCTTCCAGACGGCATCTCCCACTGCTTACAGAGAAGCCTCAGTTTTTGAATGGAACCGAAAGCAGACCTAAAAAGAAGGCAAAGAAAAAGACAGTTCTACAGAATCCTGAGTCACATGTTCTAAATGGAGACCCCAAGTGGAAGGTTCTGCCATTGCACCGGGAAGGAAAGAATTTCTCCGCTCAACCCTTCCTAGTTTAACTACTCATTGCAAATAGTTAGGGAAAAAATAAAGGGGGGCGGGGAAGAAGAGAGAAAAGAAAATGCAGAATTTTATACAGATTGTCAGGATGAAAGAGCCTATCAGAGGGTTTAAGTAGAGACAACAGAACGAAAGCAAAGTCATTTGTAAGAGGCACCTTTGCATTTCTAGAAATTCTAGGAGTGGCCCAGAGGAAGACTGATTTAAAACCAGGAGTTCTCACACTTTGCTCTTTTGCCTCAGAATAAAGAGGACAAAGGATCAGGGGCAGTGAGATATATGTTCCCTCTCACTGGAAAGATCCAGAGTCTGTAACTGCATGTGCAACTGGACAGGACATCCTGAGACTGGGCATCTTTCCAGGTGCCAGAGCCCAGCACCCAGGTACCACCAGCACCCCCAAGGAAGTCCCTGGACTCTTCCAGGGGACGATCTACACTGTAGCAGACCCTCTGCCACATTAAAGTTTATGGGGACAAACCTGAAGTGTGCCCAAGTCCCCTACATCACAGAATAATGACATTCGGCATGGAAATAAAGGAAGCCCCTGCAGTGTGATTCTGTCAGCTTTTGAAAGTAAATAACTTTCCTACTGACAAGAGCAAGACAATTTTTATTTTCCCTCCTCCTGTCACAGAGCATTAATTGAGCTGTGCAGTCACATTACATCCAACACCACCAGCAGGACTGACAATTGACTGGAGGAGGAGGGAACAGTCACCCAGAACAGGCAGGAGGGACCAGAGAACCCAGGGGAGACCCCCGTATTCCTTGTGCCTTGGTAGGGCCACTAGCGCACTCATAGTGTGGATTTGGGAGAAATGGAAAATAAACATCTATATTCAGCTTCGATAAACAGATGCTATATTGTTTAACTTATTCATTCATTCATTCATTCATTCATTCATTCAACAAACATCTAGTGGCCACTTACTGTGTTCTGGCAGTAACACAATTCTGCTCAATTCTAAAATCTGTATCACACTTAATCTTAACGGAGGACACTACGAAATGGTGCTCCCCAGCCTCATTTTTCTGAAGAAACCACGAAAGCCCCAAATCAAGTAAAGCAACATGCCCTTTGCTCAATCCAGTCAGATCAGCTAATTGAATAACAGAGTTGGGATTAAGCCCTCAGCTCATGACTTCTATACACAGTCCAGAGATGCCGTTTTTTTTTTTAAACCACGCTTTGGGGGAAGCTGGCACCACTTGGTTGTAAAATGATGTGGGTTTCTCATCTGAATTTTGTAAGACACTTGAGATGGACAGCTGAATATGTCCAAAAATAGGAAACGTGGACCTTGCCATCATCCGCTCTGTTTTTAAGCTGCTGGTATCGTTCACTGTTCATGAAAGATTCCTCTTGCCGGGGAGAGATCTCTCAGCTGTCAGTCCTTACCCCTGCATGAGCGCACAGCTCGCTCCATGCCTAGGTTCAGGCAAAGCAACAGAGAGCACAGCTACCGAAGGGAAGAGGGGGGATATATGCTGTTGTTTTTGATAAGGGGAATCTAGTCCTGGAGGTGAATCCTGGGCAAACATCAAACGCCAAAAAAGAAAAGGCTCATTAAGACTAAACCTTTTGTGCATTCACTCATCAGCACTGGGAAATCTGAGGCACTTAAAGCCTAGAGCAGCTGTACTTTGTTCCAGAATTGCAAAGGGGGGAGAAAAAAAAGTCATTACATCCCTGGGAACACACACTAACCTGAATGCTTGTCACCCTGGCTCCAATTCCTACTTTTGATTCCGTGTGTATTTAAACACAACAAAAAGAACAGGATCGAAAATAGGCTTTGGCCGTTCTCACCTAGAGCCTGGTCGAAAGTTAGAGACTACCACATGCCCTCCTCCCCCGCCCCATCATCTCAAAGCCCGCTGCAGGCTGTAGGTGTTAAATCCATAGTCATTTCCCTTAACCGTGAACTCCTGCCTTGCCAGAAGAGGCAACACAAGAAAGAAGCCCTGCATCTTGCTGTTTGCCGATGGGTCAGAGGAGGAAGGAGCAATTGTGACAGGGGACTCCTAGGAAATCCGACGGACTGAGCCAGTGTTTCCCAAAGTGTGGCCCTACATTGATGGCTCAGAAGATGGCACATGGATGAGCAACTTCATGGCCCTACCACGAGGACAGAGGCCGTTACTTACTAAGAACACCTAAAAGAGCAGCCGGCACCTTCTAGATCACCGAACATGGAACAAATGAAATGAACATGGGAATGAATAAATATTTCAAACAACACTGGAAAAAGGATAATATCACAGCGGTGGTTCTGTGACATTTATTTATTTGTTTGTTTATTTATTATTTATTTATTTATTATCTTCTGTTTGGCCAAGTCCACTTTTAAGTTCAAAATATATGTTTTTTTTTTTTTTTTTTTTTTTTTAAATATTAAGTAGATGGGGCGCCTGGGTGGCTCCGTCGGTTAGGTGTCCGACTTCGGCTCAGGTCATGATCTCACAGTTCATGGGTTTGAGCCCCGCATCGGGCTCTGTGCTGACAGCTCAGAGCCTGCAGCCTGCTTCGGATTCTGTGTCTCCTTCTCTCTCTGCCCCTCCCCTGCTCATACTCTGTCTCTCAAAAATAAATAAATGTTAAAAAAATTTTTAAATATTAAGTAGATAATACTACAATGCTGACATGTCGATGAGGGGATTGGTAAATATTTGGAAGGGGATGCTTCAATGGCTGAAATTTGAGAAACACTAGACCACATTTATTATTCTCAGTGTACTAAGCCCACTGTCATAAGCACCTCTATGGGGTTTTGACAGAAGATACCAACAGGCCTCTTAATGTGTTCCCCTCAAAACTGGCTCCCCTCAAAACCCTCTCTCCACCTCTGACCCACAAAGGTGTTTCCAAATGTCCCAAGGGTTTCTCCACAACTCAGGACCGCTTTCCTCTTATCTGTTCAAAAGGCATCTATTTCCATCCTTTCTCTTTATCACTCCCCTCAGTTCAATATGGCGCCAGAAGAGAACAGAAAGCCTGTGTTCTATTGACTGATGCTGAAATGCCAGCACACGACCTACCTCCACCATGAACTGCCTCCCTATGCCTCTTTGCTCCCTGAGGCTTATGAACCTGCCCTTCCTCATCCTTGGAACACCTTTCTCAACTCGTCACTCACCTAATGTTTTTTTATGCTCAGCTCAGGAAATCATCACCTCCTTCCTGAGACCCCTGTTGGTTCATCCAACAGAAAAGCCCAACAACCAACACCACCCCCCCCCAAACAACGCACTTACTTTTACCCAGCACCCTATTTGTTCCCTGCAGAACACTCCCCACAGTCTTTGAAAATGCCTTCTGGATTCACTTACTTTTGTATCATCTACTCTTTTAGTGGAACGTCCATTCATGGTGGCAGGGACATCTCCTAACTGATTTGCTGCAATATTCTCAATGTGAGGTAAACTTTTTGTTTTTTTTTTTTTGCACGGCCAGATGAAAGAATGAATTAGAGGACTGAATGTGCCATCATATGTATCTGTGGAAAGCACTGGAAATCACTTGCTCCCCTTGCTTACAAGGTTCTAGAAAGTCCAAATGTGTACATGCATTCATTCATTTCTCACTTTAGTTTTTCACAGAGTATCTACTATGTATTAGACTTTACTCTAGGCATTGTGGGTACAGTACCAGAATGGAGACATCTCTGCCATCATGCTGCTTATAGTCTAACAGGTCAGAAAAAGCATGGCAAAAGTGCTCTGTAAGTGTCTGGTGCTTAACAAATATAAGAAATGTAAATTAGCAAGAGAGGAATTAGAAGTGGCAATCCCAGGCCATAGAGGGTAGTCATCTGTCTTTTTTTTTTTCAGCCAGGACCAATCAATCAGGGCCACCATAGGCCAGGAACCGGAAAGTTCGAGCCATAAAAGTTCTTTCCTACTCTTCCAGCCCCAGATAGTGGATTTTCTGATCCTTTGGAAAGTCCCTTCCCTGAGTTCCTCCCGGCAGGAGCGGCCTACAGGTTTGCTGCTCATTTCTCCAGCTCGCTAGTACTCAGCACGGTTGAAGGGCCAGGGCCAGGGCCCTCCTGAGCTATTGTGCCTGAGAGCTGACCCTGTGTGACACAGCCTCTCTCAATGGGGCCAGCGCATCATGCAGACAGCCACAGGCCAGTGCTCAGCCGGGCAAAGTTCTCTCGGGGAGCTCCTGGAAATAGGAAACTTTATTGATGAATGGAACTTTCTTTGCTTTTCTTAATTGAATTAAACAGCACACTGGGACACCTCTCCTCGTCCATTAAAAAGGTCTCTGCAGATGGGGCAATTACACCCACGCTTTGTCAGCTCTGCCTCATTCACGGGATGACATCTCCCGCGCATCACCCAGCCCCCTTAGGCACCGACGCACCAACCTGATTTTGTTTCCAATGCTGCAATTTCTTTCTCGTCCAGAAGACTATTATTTGCCTGACAAACTACACTGTTTTTACCCGGCCAATATGAATAAACAAGCATTATGTTTCCTCTTGGGGCAGAGAGCCTGGTTAAATGAATCAGAAAACCCTAAAAAAGATTGTCTACCCTCAGTCCATCAGCTACCGGACAATCACTCAAGGGCCAGCTGTAAGGAAAACAGATGGTGCGTGAGCGCTAATAACATGGGCTTTCTCCACCCGGGCAGAGGCAGAAGCAGCCGCCTGTATGTTCTAACGCGGAAACCGCCGCGAAATGGCAGGCAGGGCTGCCGAATGGCGCAGGACTCGGGTCTGCGGGCTAGCAGATGCTTACAATTTCCACCGGTGACTGTCGGATTAAATAATCTTAAAGCTGAGGCAACCCAGGTAACCCTGCGGTCAACAGCCCCCTCCCTCACCCGCACCCCCTGCCTCGCAAAAGCTTCCCGAAATGGGAGAAACACAGGACGATCGCCAGCCCACCTGAGATACGGGCCTTAGCAGGCTGACGAGCGCCCAACAGTTCAGGCCTTCTTCCCTTTGTGGGAAAAATCAGGGAACCCAGGAAGATTGGTTAACTCGCCAAATTATGACACAGGATCTCTCTAGAAAGAGAGGAGCACCTGTGTCCCATCAGACAGTCACCCAGGCCTAGAAGTGTGCTCATCCCGGCCACTTAAATTCCTTAAACAATTCAGACATGAAGATAATCTATCCTAATTCTTTTCTGCGTTATTGACACTATTGACTACCCCCAATCCACAGCACAATCTAATAAATCAACGAGGGATTAAGCCGAGAAGAAAGAGGGTGATAAAACGCCACTTGGCCCCTATAAATCATCCGACAGAGCAGCGCCAGGTAAGTAAGTGGAATGAGAATTGAACTTTTCTACGCAGCCATAATTGTTATGGCCCACCGAACGTTTCCCAAATTTATAACTGTGGGTGGTGCAAGGGGGCCACCCGCCCCCCTTCCTTATGCCTTACTCCCAGAGCCCACCTTCCCTGGGACTCCTCTCTGAGAACCACTTTCTAATTAAAGACAGAAAGGGTTGATATGCAGGTTTCAGTTCAATTGCTTTCGATCTGAAGATGTCCACAGTGAGCAATGGCTTCATTTACCAGGAATTACCCTTTGTACAAACCACTTCACTATTTAAAACAAACCACATGGATCATCATTAAGTGGGAAAAATTACCAATCTTTGGATATTGACAGTGGCATGGCCCACTTTCAAGGCCCTTTTCCCCCCCTTTTAATGTGGATTTTAAGCATTTGACTTTTTTTTTTTTTTAATTTAGGCTGATAAAAAGGTTCTGAGTGAATAAGATTTGACAGATGAGAGGCTTTCTTTGAACGGGACTGGGAGACACTGACAGTGGTGGAGAAATGGGGAAAACTAAGTTAATATGCTACTTATCCTCTTTCAGGGAGTTAGAACTCGGTGTGAATCACAGCTCTGAAGGAGACGGGACACGCACCGTGCGCCACAAAATGAACCTCGTCCACTCCGTCCATAGCCTCGCCATACCTCACCTTGTGATGGATGTGCTGTGGTGTGCACCCTGGGACTTAGGAGGGGAAAGCATTCCTAGATTTTTGTGTGTTGTGTGTACGTGCATGCATGCGTGTGGTTGTTTCCTGCTTCTCTGTGAAAAAACAGAACACATTCTTTTTGGACCTAGCTCCTAAGCAAAGCCCCAGATTTGGAATTTATATTCGGGTTTTCCCCCAAAGCAACAACGTTTCAGTGGGTCCCCACTTTGGAACTCTGGGAAGACTGTGTCCTGGGGATGTGTGGGTTTGAAGTTCCTCTCACATAGGAGAGGACGATTTACCATTGAAGGAGACACCAGATAAAGTCACTGCAGTATATCGAGAACGGAGGCTGAAGCAGGGACTTTCCCTGGACAGCAAGATTGAAGCCCGAAGTTCCACTACTTGCCTGTCCCTTCCACCTGAGAATGGTCTACAAGAAAGAGAAATATGCCATCTACTAGAAGGATATGGATGCGTAGCTACATGTCTACCTACTGTAGATATGCACGTGATGGCATCAATTGGATTTAATATCTACATACCAAAAGAACTATTCAACATTATCCCATCTTGCAATTCCAAGCTGTAGTACTATCTTCGATGTTAAGAGAGAGATCAAAAAGAAAAAGAAAAAGAAATCATAACTGCAGGGAAGTATCTTTCTAAAGCACAGTTCCTGGGGAATATAAATAAATGAAACAGAATCAGTCAAATAATTTAAACACCACAGTTGCCTCTTTTTTTTTTTGGTCTGAATAACTAAGTTCTTTGTGGCAAAAGGGTTATGTCATTGTCACTTGGTCATTCACAGTAAACTCAGGTATTGAGGTATCCCCAACTGATGTTTGTTTTTATGAATTGTCTCAGGAACAAATCCGGGAGAGTTTAGGAAGAAAGCCTGGATGTCATGGCTGAGGCAAGGAAAGCAAATGATGAAGTAATTTTCCTTAGATATTAGCTGACAAGTGCAACATGAAACTTCATTCCAGAAGAATATATTTCAGTGAAGGCTCAGTGGCCCCTGATGACAGTGTGTGCATTTATGAAACAGAACCATAAAGCCTCCAAAATAAGATCATTGTGTTTTAATTATTTTCTTATGTAATTGGTGATCTGCAATGACAAAGACCCCTAAAATATGTTTATTTCTAAATAATAAAAAAATAAAATGTTTCTAATGAAGGGGTTATTTATCACAGATGTTTCCTGATTCATCCATTTGACCAACGGGCTCTTAGAGTACACATGAGCCCTCCGATCATCAAAATTAAATAGAGATACAACCTATAGCTACAGTTTAATAGCAGATAGGAAATACAGTGGCGATGTATGGATACGAGAGGTATAGATTGCATCAGTAAGCGGTCTGTAGAGACTAAAGTGAACTATTTCACACCCTTCATCAGCCAATTGTCCGAACTACTACATAAAAGCAACGACAGGAGACTTCTATACAAACTGTCATGGCAGCACCAGGTAGGAGAGATGACCTAAAGGTATGGCTCTCCCATCCTGACCGTGAGCCTTAGGCAGGGTGGGAGGTGTGTCTAGAAAACCCGATTCTCAATCAGACAGGCAAAAATAATTGTCTGCTTGTATTCTACTTTGGGCATTTAGTGAAACTCAGAAAAAAATACATGCACACACACACACACACACACACACACACACTCACACACACACCCCATGTTCTGATGCTGTGTCACGGCATCACCTTATCAACACTTTCGCTCAAAGCCTTACCCACCCTTTCTGGAGGGGGATATATCCCAAAGCACATTGTAAAACCCACCTCCATCTATCTTCATACGGAACCATGATGCTGCTCTAGTCACTTCTAAATATTTGTTATGGCTGCCAAACTCCCCATCAGGCTTCCTCTTTCCAGGGCGGAAATGTTTTCCCTCTTAGAAGACACTGATGACACTTGCGTTTCTCCCATGTACTTGTCCTGTTCATGGCAAGAATAACTTCTCGCTCAAACTCACCATCTTCCATTCTAAGTGTGCCTAAAGAGAGCAAGCCCACTGAACAACCTAGCAGGATGAAATATCAATTTGTTTAAAGAAGAATGATGTATAAAGAAACAGTGAGAATACTGAGTATCTATAGCACTCTACTTGTTAAGTCATGCTGTTCAAATTGATTAACAAATAACGTGAAAGAAGCGAATATAGGAGGCAAAGGATCAACTCATATTAATAATTTGATTAAATTCAACTGTGGCTTAGCATCTGTAGAAACGGCCATTAGGATATTCTTCTGGTGGGTATCTGGTGTAAAATACACACACGCACACACACACACAGTCATTCACGGCAAAGGTACAGAAATGATAGAAGCAGATGAATCACATAATATGTTACCAATAGGCTCGTGGGAAATGTTTCCTGGCACAATTCACTTAATGAGAAATGGAATAAAACAATATTTAAAAGGATAAGCCAATTTTTTCCTAAGATATTCAAACAACAGAAAGAAAAGGCTGTTCTCAAAAAGACTTCCAACAGAAAATATGCCTTAGAAACATTTTCTGGAGGCAACCAACTTGATCACAGATTACCCAAATGCTCAAAACAGAATACTGACATTTTATGAACACATATATTCCTACAACACAGATTGGAAATGAGGGTCTTTGGAGAGGGAGGCCCCTCTGAATACTTGTAAGGGAAGTTTTGTCAGCTACAACCACACACAGTTCACAAATGGTACTCCTGAAGGGAGTCCATCGAAAACCAGGTAAAATGACTACAACCGTGGTTAACTCTTCACAGAGCAGGACCGTGATCCTGGGAAGGGAAGATGATTCCACCTGTGTGACAAAATCCTTCGAACCCTACCGGTTCACAGAGACAGCCTCTGCCCCAAGGCAGGGAGCTGCACTCGCCACCCGCCCTCCCCAAACGTGATGTGGAGCCTGGTTCCCAACCCCAGCAACCAACTTAAGCAGCAGCCCTGCTAGTAAAGAGGAAAAGAGAGGCAGAGAGGGGCTGAGGGAAACACCCAGAGAAAGACGGGGAGAAACACAATGAAAGATCCTGGTGTACATACACTGAATGGAAAATAAAACAAACACAGAGCCCCTCTACGAGACCATTACGGGGGAGTGGAGGAGGGGGAAAAAAGCGCCTTTACACATGCCAACAAAGACAGCATCCTAAATCACTGGCTTCAACACAGCATGGCCAGGGAGTTTGGAGGCAGGTTCCAGGGCGGACACGCTCCAGAAACCCAAAGGCTGAGATCCCCAGCAGACTGAATAAAGCACAACCCAGACAAACTTAAGAAAACAAACAAAAAAAGAAATACTGAGCACACACCCCTACATACATGTTTTTTCCCTCCCTGTTACAAAACAGCTAAACGAAAACTCCAGGCATGGGAGTGCCTACACAAAGGTCCAAACACTTGGCCTCCAAGGGGTCCCAGACTCACGACACCACCACCGGACGCAGACACAAGAGAGATACAAGTAAAGAAAATGCAGTTTGCAATTTTAAACTCCGGGCACCCAGGCTCGGAACCAGGCAAAGTATTCAGAGAGGTGCAGACAGAGCGGGACGCGGGGCGGCTGGGCTCCGCAGAGAAGAGAGGGGCGCGGATCCACCCCTCCTGTCCCCACCCCTCCTGTCCGAAAGCACAAGCCCCCTCCTCAACCCCCTCCAGGGTCCAAAGCGCAGCCCAGCGATGCGGGCACCCAGTCCGCTGAGCCCGAGCCGGGGAGGCAGCCACCGAGGGAAGAGCGCGCCTTACCTGCTGTAAGTACATAAAAGTCAAGGCACACGAGAGCTGGGGACACATGCCCACGTTGGGGAGCGCCACGCAGGTGGCCCCCGTCAGAGGATGCTGCATCGTGTCTCTCTGACGCCCGCCGAGCAGGAGTGGGGACGCTCGCATGCAATCACGCGGCTCTTTGCCTGGTCGCTACAATTTTTTTTCCTCCTTTTTAATTTTGCTGATTATCTAAGTCAAACCCCGGTGGCCGTCCCTCCTCTTCTCTCTCTCTTTCTCTCTCTCCCAGCCCCGACCGACGGCCCGCCCCGCCGCACCCCGCGCGCGCCCGTCCCTCCTCACTGGCTTCCTTCCCCCTTCGGGTTTGCTAGATCCTGGCGTTGTTCACCGGCCTGAACTAAGACACTCCAGAGGGCCAGGAAACTATTTTGTTGCCTTCGTGGTGGTACCCTTTTCCCGGTTTGTTGGGCCTGCTTTCTGATGCCCCGCAAAGTGGACGATGCCCCCACCCCACGCCCCCCACCCCCCGTGGAGATGACAAGACAGGCAAAGGCAACTTGTAGGGAAGGGGGAAGGGGGTGGATGTCCTCCTGTAGATGCTGGGGGGTGGGGTGGGGGGAGAGAGCTAAGGGCGAGAGAGAGGGAGGGGAGAAAGGAGAGAGAGAAAGAGAGAGAGAGAGAGAGAGAGAGAGAGAGAGAGAGAGAGAGAGATTTTGACTCACACTGAGGCTCACTCCGTTGGTGCTGATGCTGTGTGCCTCCTCATTTGTCAAATGGGTCCAGGGGCAGGGTTGGTTTTTTTTTTTCCCCTCCCCTCTGCTTTCTCTCTCTCTCTCTCTTTCTCTCTCAAACGACTCACCAAAATTCAAATTGTGTCTGCTAAAAATCTCTGCGGGGCGGGTGAGGAAGCGAGAGAGCGCCCCACATCGCCAGCATCCGGGGCGAGGGGGACAATTAATGCGATTGCCCAGCTGGGACCCAGACTCTTAGATTTTGGTGGCGGTTTGTTTGCCCGACTCGTTGGCAAATAAACACAGAGAAATGGGTTCCCCCCCCCCCCCCCCCCCCGCCCTTCGTAAGAGTGCTGAGAAGACCCCAGGGGCTGGGGGCACAGTGAGCTGGGGGCTGCGACGCCAGAGGCAGGGCGGATTCTGGGGGCCCCCCACCCCCGGCTGCGCGGCGAAGCGGCGATGCGCCCCCGGGGTTTGGGGCGCAGCTTTCGCTCTGCGCCTCGCCTCGGCTGTGCAGGCAGCGAGCGGCCAGCACTGGAACCGGCTGGAGCCGCTGAATGGGGAAACCGCCCTGGCTGGGGTGTTAAGTCCAGCCTGTTGGACCGCGCCAGCCCCGGCTGAAAGCGAGGGGGCTTCTCCAGCCCGGAATCCTTGCTCTCCTCAAATTATACATGCACAGGGTGGGGAAGTCCGTGTCTGATAAGCCATTACTCTGTGGGTTGCAGCGGGCAAATTACAATGGGTTTATTTTTTTTTTTTTTTCTTGCCTGGCCAGCCCTCCTTGGCCAAATTAGCATTCTGCTCTTGCAGAGGGGTCTCCCCCTTCCCTGTATTTTATGAAGTAATAATTATTCATTAGTAGATTTCGTTAGTCTTTATGCAATAAAATAGGATGTGATCTGCAAATCAAAAGAAAATATTAAGACTCTAACGCATCGTTGGTCCCCACAGGAAAAAAAAAAAAAGCACATTCTTGATTCTTGGCAGCAGTAAAACCACCATCAGGAATAGTAGCCATATTTTTTGAAATAGATTTTGACCCAGTGATTGGATTTTCTTTTATTTTTCAGGGCAAGAGGCTGTCCGAACATCATCTTTTTTGATTCTTGGGTTCCCTGCGAGAAAGCTGCCTGGGGGCTTACGAGGGTCCTGCAGGACGCAGCACATCCTGAGAGTGACAAGAGGACCCCGCGAAGGAACATCTCCGGCAGGACCAGGGGATGGCCTCAGGGGGATGTTCCCACTGACCCCTCCCAGAGGCTCATGGAGACCCTTCAGCCAAAGGACAGCTTCTGAACTGAGCCATCAGCTTGAAAGGCACAACTTTGCAGGCTAATCAAATTGCTTTCTGAAGGAAAGAAAATTAATTATTCCACGGTTCCATTTTTTGTTGTTCTGTTTTGAAATGCCATCCATAACTATAAAGTCTTTGCTATGCCAACATCAGGCCCGGACCAGGCTTTTTTCCTTCTACTCACTTTGCAAAACCAGTCCTTCTAACACCACGGGACTGACACATTCCATCAATTTAGAAGGGGCACCCTAGCAAGTTTAACCTGAAGCAGAAGTTGAGATGGGGGGGGGGGGGACTCGGGGGGTGTGGGCTGGTGTTTTACACTGCTGGGGTGGGGCAGTGTTTAGTTTGAAAAATCCTTGCTGTTGTCTCACAAATCACATTCATTGGACAAAGTCTGATTTACAAATAAACTGCTTTGCTCTTTTCTTTCTTTTACTTTCTGCCTGTGTTTTAATTATTTATTTTTATTGTGCAATTCACAGAATTAAGGGGAAAGCCACTCTACAAATATACTCTATGTATATGGTATATACATACCCATGTATATAAATGAATATAAATAAAAGGTCAAAGATTCTGCCTTTTGGCTCCCCATTCTCCTTCCCATGCTTTTCTGTTTGTTGTACTGACAGGAGTTCACCGTGCCTTCCTTCATTTTTTTTTTTTCTTGCTGGCATTCGAAAAGCTTACAAATGCCCCAAGAAGAGGACAGAATTTTCCCTTCAGCTCATTTTCATAAGAAACACGATAAATAATACATGGCACTTTAATAAGACCTTATCTGAATGGTTTAATGAAAAACAAATACATTATGTAAAGAACCAATAACTGCTCTCAGCTGCACTGAGCCAACACTGGTTTTCTGGTCCGTTTTCTCTCCAAAGTGGAAAACCCTCAGCGGCGACTGGATTCCTACAGACCTGTTTTGCAACAATGGCTCAGACTTGCCCTTAAACCTGGGTCTTCCCAGTCAGGCATCTTGGAAGTCTGCAAAAGGAAACCATGGAATCCAGAGCTTCTAAATTCATCTCAAAATTATCTGGAGCCATTCTTTAGACATCCATGTCCAAACGTGCCTGCTCAAGTGCATACGAACACCATGGCACGTAGAAATAGGCATGTCCCCCACCCCCAGTGTGGCAGCCACATAAAGGATCACGCAGGAAAGATTTTACAGCTAATATCAGTGCACGTTAATCAGGAACAGAGCATCAGATGACCCTAAATCAAAAGGTAATGCCGTATCTGCAAATACTGCTCACTTGATGACAAAATTCTGCCAGCCTTTCAAGCAGCATCTGGGGAGGGTGAATTTGAATTCCATCTCAAAAGAGACTGGGAAAGAGCCACATCAATGCCACTAGCCCCAAATGATTCTTCAGCATCAATAAATGGGAGAGGTGGGGAAGGAAAATACTCTTCTGTCTCTACAAAATATCCTGGGCACTCAGTATCACTTGGGTGTATATAGTGCATGCACGTTCAAGGGTCACCCTCCTGCCTTTCAGCCACAAGGACCCTTAACTGAATGGTCACACATACCCTGTAGGAAGTAGAGAGCGCCAGAAAACCAGCAATCAGCTAAAAATTCCTTAGAGGCAACTTCTCAAGTTTTCATTTGACTCACACAACAGGGTTGGTAACTTTTTCCTTCCCTCAAATTTACCAGCTACTTAAAAGAATAAAATAAATCACTTCCATTTTCCTTTTTCTCTTTCATAATTCCTTATTATAACTTCCTAAGGCTGTCAAAAGAGCAAGCATTTCCCTAAAGTGGGATATTCTACGGGGGTTTCCATGTCCCAGAGCAAGAAAAAGTCCAGTTAGACAGAAAGCAGGACTTCTTCTTCTTTTTTTTTTTAACATTTCTTCATTTTTCAGAGACAGAGAGAGACAGAGCACACACAGCGAAGGGGCAGAGAGAGAGGGAGACACAGAATCCGAAGCAGGCTCCAGGCTCTGACCTGTCAGCGCAGAGCCTGATGCAGGGCTTGAAGTTACAAAGTGCAAGATCATGACCTGAGCTGAAGGTGGATACTTAAACGAATGAGCCACCCAGGCACTCCAGGACTTCTTGATCTTAAATATAATTACTTGTGCTGGGGTTAGCTCTCTGACAATGTCCAGGAGTGGCTCAGAAGTATTTTTCTCTCACTTCCAAATTTTGGTATGGGCAGCTCCCTAGTCCAACATTCAGTAATATGAGAAAGTATCTTCAGAAGACCTTATCTCTGCCACAAGCACTTTGAGTCACCTACTTGTTCAAATACTTGGAGGACACTTAGTGGTTGACTGCTGTCCACGCTGTATTCTGGGCAGTTTTTTCATCTGTAAAATGGGGCTAATAATGTGTCCCTTGTGAAATTGAAACGGGTCTCAGAATTTTTTTCCTACCTAATTCATGGACTATTACAATACAACTTTAAAAACAGTGGAGACACTGCATGAAATTAACAACTTAAAAATTGTTTGCCAAGTTAGTACATACGCGCACACAAAGACACATGCGCACACGCGCACACACACACACACACACCATCTGTCATCATCATCATTTCATAAAGGAAAGGGCATTTTATACCAAAAAGTAAGAAGGACATAATCTCAAAATAAAGGACAGCCCTTCAAATTGATTAAATTTCAGTCTATTAAAATTTTCACTAAATTGCCCTTAATTTTCTCATTTAGCTGCAGTCTGTTGAAAATGTCATTATGGAATCAGATGAATCTGTGGATCAGCATTTGGGAACCACCGAGATAATGAATGTAAAGTGCTTCTTAGCACGAGCTCTGGCACACCAAGAATCAACAATACGTGGGAACCGTTGTGGGGATGCTTGAAAACAACAAACAGTCATACTCATTAGGGCTGAATAACACCCTCCTCACCCCAACAGCCTCACTGCAGCAAAACAAACCAAACACTTTGCTCAGTTCTGAGTTCCCTGAGCCAGGGAGCCGCACGCCTTTCACAAGGGGAGGAACCTGATAAAGGTCAGACGGGTTGAATTTGTGGGATCCTCAGAGTTTATTTGCTTTCCTCAATGACATAGTGGTTAGGCCCTGTTCATTTCAGGCCACCTGAAATACGATCGCTATGAGGGAGTATTTGGGAACTCTTTCTGGCTCATGTGAGGGCATGCAGTATACTGTACGGGGGGGAATACATCCTCCCGAGTCTCACTGCCTAGGCGTTCAGTCCTGGCTCTGTCTCATGCTTCCATGGCTGCTGTTAAATATCTCTGGAGTTACAAGCTCTTAAAACCTCAATTTCATTCTAACAGGGAATGATAATAATTTTTGCCTTCCTAATTAAGTTGTTAAAAGATAAAATAATGTAAAACACATGAGTCCTGAGATCGGTGCCTATCACCTAGCAACTACTCAGTACACACTAGTAACTATTATCATTGCATTACTTTTATTCTCAGTCTCTGAGTAGTTGATGACACAGACATTCCTCCTCCTCCTCCTCCTCCTCCTCCTCCTCCTCCTCCTCCTCCTCCTCTTCTTCTTCTTCTTCTTCTTCTTCTTCTTCTTCTTCTTCTTCTTCTTCTTCTCCTTCTCCTTCTCCTTCCCCTCCTTCTCCTTCTTCTTATTTTGTTTAAAATTACTCAGACAAGACCAACAAAGTCAATCCATTTATAAAACAACTAATTCCAAATGCATTTTTTGGAGAATTCTTTCAAATGCTACAGCACTTATGTGAAAATGTGTAGACATTACCCTTCTGCCACCCAGGTCTTCTGAGTAGAACCATTTATTTAACCTTGCAGATGCATCAAAGGAACACAAACTTTCATATTAGTCTTGGTCAACGAAATTCTTCGACAGCTAGATCTCATAAAATGTCATGTCTTTCACTACTTTTTGAGGACTGACTAGGGTAACACATGCAAAGATGCTATTTCTGGCCAATATGGTTACTCTATTGTTTTCTGAGCTTCCCTCAACCCTGGAAAGTAGGTTTTTATTGCCCGACTTTACACAAGAAGAAATTGAGGCTGCACGAATATATGTACACTTGGACCTACTAGTAACGGATGCAGGCAGTGTTTCGATCAGGGCTGCTGAACAGAGAAGGCAGAATATATTATTTCCATCATCACGCTATCAAGCAGTAGAGACACTTCTTAAAGAATCATCATTGTCATCAACATTTTATTCATCATTGTTTGCAACATCTAAACCTAACGAGCACTACTCTGAAGGATTAGTCTGTGTCTATACAGCTGTGAGATTTCCTCTTTCAGGAACCTATCAGTCACTCTGGCCACCAAACTTCAGAGTATGGAATTTCCCTCGCTTTCTAGTCCCTACTTGTAACTGAAGGGGTAAGTCCCACCCCATCCACAGTCTACCTTAAGCTCTTCTAAATAAATAAATAAAATTAAAAAAACAAATACAACTTTTTAAAAGAAGAAAAGGAAACACTCTCATTTGCCAACGCCTTTCCATCACCTCCTCTGACAAAAGTTGCTAGCAATACAGGCAATGTTCTATCAGAGCATTCAAATGATACCCCTCAGGAGAGACCCCAGACACAGCAGACAGAACCCCAAATGTAAAAATACCAAAGCAAACAAACAACCTAAGTTCCCATAGGAGCCTTCCTGAAATAATAGGTTCCAGGAGGTGATGCTGAGGGAGAGTGCAGTGTTTGGCACTTGAGAGGGTGGGAGTCTGTTTCCAGTGTATAGGACAGAATGTAAGAGCGTGGGACAAGGGACAGTAGGCGGAAAAGACAAAAACAGCTAAGTGGTGATTTCTCCTAATGAACAAGTGGGTGGGGAGGTCTACTTTGGGAAGCCTCCACACCCCACCCACTCTCTGTGTTGTGACTTTCTGGATGGAACTCGAACAAATCAGAAGGCAAACAAACCTTGCAGAAGGTTCTATTTTTCCTCTGTAATAAGCTTGGCTACGAGGTTCTTTGACCCCATAAATGCTCAGAAATATTTATCTTTATGCAACATGAGTCACCTTAAGCATCTCCTACTAGAAGTGACTTCACCTCTAACATCTCAAGTTCTGGAAAAATCCCTTTTGACCTTAACACGTCCAAGGTCCTGTCTTGGCACACAGGCAAGAGCAACCACAGGGATTCTCAGTCCCTGGCGTTATCACTGCACCTTCAAAGGCAGCTAATAGTTGGTGGTGAGCTAGGAAGGATGTCAGGACTCAGAACAAAATTGGGTCAGTCTGAAAAAATCGAACGTACAAAACAAATGGATCAGATACTCAGCAGAAAACCATCCTGGTTCTCAAGATCTCACCTCACCAAACATACAATCTGAAAACCCAAGTCTTAGTCCCCAAACTCCAATTACCATTTATGTGCACCTCATACTCTTACAACCTCACCTGACCTGCTAGCTCAGGGTTTTCTACTCCCTGTCTCCAGACTCCATTGCAAGAACCCACATATAAAGCTCAGCCCCTCATCATGTTCTGCAACACATCCACTCATAAAAGGCATGTCTGAGTTTAGTAGACAGAGACTGTGGAAGTGTAAGGAAGACTCAATGGGAGAAGAGATTCTCATCTTAGAAGTACAACTCTAGGAAGATTGGTGTGTATCATATCCTTGCAAAGGTCACTGAGCTATTCTACCACCGTTGACTTTGGTTCAACTCTCCTGGTTCTAGACTTTCTCTGTCATTCTCCTTTTTCCTCTTCACCTTCCCAGAGGGGACTAGAGAGATAATTCTCATTCCTACTTCTTTGTCCCACATTTCCTGCTCCTTGAAGGGATTCCCCTCCTAACCCAAGTTTGTATCATGCCATTTCCCAAAACAAGACAGTACTTTCCAGATGAAAAAAGAAGAGCATTTCTTTCACCTGATTTCAGATAGAATAATTTGACGCTCTTTGAGCACAGTGACACATAGGAGAAAAACTATATGTTTCTCTGGCTGGACCTTCTTCCGTGCTTCCGTGACAGAATTGTCATGTGCTCCATAAACACAAGATCTTGTCTGGTGTCATCTTGTGCTTTGTTAGCTCTCTTAACTCATGTACCTCAATTGTCATCACCTTGCATGACCCACATCATGTCACAGCTCTGCTACTCTTCACACACCTGTGAAGGATTTGTAGCAATCAGACTCCATGCAATCCTAGTCTCTGTGGTTCTGACCTCTC
The DNA here is from genome assembly GCF_014898765.1 of Herpailurus yagouaroundi. Lineage (NCBI taxonomy): Eukaryota > Metazoa > Chordata > Mammalia > Carnivora > Felidae > Herpailurus > Herpailurus yagouaroundi. The sequence goes on from NW_024412453.1 coordinate 13,750,249, forward strand.
CTCACTGGCTACCCATCAGGAATGATCACGTACCTTAAAGAGCCCCTGCATGTGTCATTATGAAGGTCCTATCCTCGCTGCTGTTTTAACATCCCCCTTAAACAAAACATGTGCACAAGCTTCTCTTCCTCTGTGGCCTTGCCTGTTTGTTAATGGAAGCACCTCCCTTCTATTCAGTTAACCTTGAAACATCAACATTTGCCCTTCATACCTCCCTTTGTTGCTTTGAATAGTCAATTGATTCCCAAACCACATCATTTTTAACTCTCTCAGCTCCAGCTATGAGGCCTCTCTTGATTTTCCATTGCTGCCATCCCAGTGCCTCACATTATTCTCTTTAGCCTAGATTTAAAAAAAAAAAAAAAAAAAAAAAAGCAATTCTTCCCTAATTGGTTCCCTTGCTCCCAGTCTCGATTCTTCCCAACTCACACTCTACATGACTCCATGGGGGAATTTTAAATAGACAAAACCAAACACATCAATCTTCTGCTCAAAAGACATCACTGACCCCTCCCATTGCTGAGGTCATGATATTAAATGCTTTACAGTGTTACTGTAGCTCCTATCATGCTACATAACTAGCACTTTCTTTAATGTGCCTCCCTTTTTCCAGATTCTGGTCACCTCATACCTAGTCTTGTAATTGCTTATGCCCAGTGCATATTAATACATGGGCAAATATATGTTCTTTGGCTGAGACTGTTTTAATAATATGAGTGTAAAAATCTAGGAATACCCAGGGTGTAATTAAATAATCCCACAATGAAACATGCATCTTTGCACGTTTTGCAATGTCGAGATACAGAAGAGGATGGCAGTACGTGTGTGTGTTTCCCTTCATCCTCCTAGGGGCAGTGCCGGCTGTATACTGATAGCACTGTGCTACCCATGAGGATCCTGGTGAACTCAGAGGGGATAGGTCAGCTTCCTCTTACAAATGGGTCAGCCAGTGTCGACAGGGAGTTTCCCATCTACTTGCTGTCTACCTCCTGCCACCCCATCCTTTGCACACTGACATGCATACATCCCATGAGAACTTTATTTTTCCGACTAAATGTTGCATCCATATCATCTTAGAACACCACCTGGCTTAATGTAGTGGGTGTTTATTAAATATTGGTCGAATAAATGAAAAAATTTAAAAATGGCAGTACTAAACTTTTCTACTTCCATGGTCCTAAGGTCCATCTCATTCTCACTAAATGATTCATTCATTCACTGCCTCAATATCTATGTCTTGAATGTATCTGTTATACCCAGCACAGTGCCACTGACCCAGCAGACACAATGATCAGGATACATAAAGCAAGAGACAAAATTCATATTCCAGATTAACTTGATAGTTTTAGGTCATCTGGTTTAGAAAATTACCTTTTACAACTCTGTATTAGCATGTGATACAGCATTTCCTCAACATTATGCAACAAATGAAAATACTGAAGTGAATTGGGTTATCAGGCTAATTGAAAACAGTATTAGTTATCCATACTCCCAACTTCAAATATTGGTGTTCATCAAAGTAGCCTCATTTTTCTCACTGACTGGCTTTATAATAAATGTTTCACATGTGCATTTATAAAATTCATCTCTACTGTGCCCCTTCCATCAGTATTATAAATGGAGTTTCAAGTAAATTTCTTTGTATAAGGGTTACTACTGGTATAAATGTGCTTATGTGTTTGAGAACCATTGGTTGCCTTGGAACACTGTGAGGCTGAGATCGTACATTTTTCTTCCCGCAGGAAAAAAAAAAAAAAAGAATTAAAAGGGCATGTTCTGGGGCCAAAGAGTTTAATCTAACCATATATTGCCTTTTTTATAGTGAAGTGGACGTAAAAAGACGTGGAGGCAGATTGCCAGTTTCCAATCTTGAATCTGTTTTGTAACAGCTGGCTGACTTTGGCCAATTACTTAAATTTCCTGGGCCATGGGGTCCTCATTTATAAGTGGAAAAAACATTTTTTTCCTTAATTTGAGAAACACATAGGATACACATAGGGTAATATATGTACACTGCTCACTACAACCCCTGGCACCTAGTAAGGGCACTAGGGGAGCTAGTTTCATAACTGCATGGTGCCGATGGTGGTGGTGATGGTGGTGATGGTGATGATGTTGATGAGGATGATGGACATGGTGTTGGTATGAATGACAGTGATGTGGCTGTTGGTTGGAAACACACAAGTAAGGCAATATAAATTGGCCTCTGAGGGAAAGACAGCTCCATTCTCTCTACTGGAAAGCAAGGGAGCCATTCTTTTCTTCTCTTGCAGCAGAGCCCACTGCTAGCTCACGATCCTGCCCTTCTTTCTTAACTGTAGTGTTTCCAGCTAAGGAACCCTGCCTCTTCCTGCTTTCCCTCCTTACAACTGGGCCACAGACATCTCTAAGGAGAGGATGTCTCTTGTATGGCAAGCAGGAGCCGACACCACTATTCCTTTATGTTAATATTTTATGAACTCTTTAGTGAAAACACCAAACGACAGGGTGCTGATACTTCCTCTAATATCGCTTAGATTCTCAGCAGGCTTCCACCCTCCCTTTCCCAACTCCTGCCTCTCACCAGCCAAACCACTCCAATATTTTTCCCTCAGAGACACTGTCATATCAAGATCCACATAATTCCAAGAAATGTCATAAAAACTAATAGCAAGGCTGAGAATCATGGGGCATTTACTGCGTGCTAGGTGTTAGGCTAAGTATTTTACTTTATCACATTTCATCTACCCAGAAATCCAATAAGAAGGTAATTTAACCCCTCCCATTTTACAGATGAGGAAACTGAGGGTAGGAAAAGATAGGTGACATTTGAATCCATACGCTCAATGCCTAGCTCAGGTCAGTATGATTTCCTTGCCTTTACCCTACTTTATTGCATCATGCACTTCTGAAAGTGAGTTTTAAGGCAGAAGGACTGACAATTTAGCAATTGATGTAAGAATTCTCTCAGAGTTGGCTCTTTCTCCAAAAATTAAATCAGATTACAAATTCACAAACTAAGGTTCAGGTTCTCCCAGACCCCTGAGGGCATCTTAAACCAGCACAGGTACTCCTGTTGCCATGGAAACCTGGGCCAGGGTAGAAAAAGCTCAGGCCTTGACCGAATGCCTGAAGGAGGTCTAGGTGACTTTCCCCTTTTTTCCACAGGGCTTGTATACAATGGATCTCAGTCAGCAAAAACTCTGAGATTTGCTTTGGAGTTCTGGTCAAACAACCATACCAGCAACTAGTCTGTTGCCTGTTTCATTTGGACTACATTCACTGATTTTGGAAACACAGCTAGGGAAGAATAGAAGGGCATATAAGAAATAGGGGGATGGGTGGAGTAAGATAGAAGCCCACATTTATATGGTACGACCCCATGTATGTAAAGTCAATCTATAGCTATAATTTATAATCTCCACTTCTAAGTTTATCATCTTCTAATCTGAAGTTATGTATCTACCTAGATACTTATAGGCTTCCATGAAACACCCAAATGTTAATAGTAGTGTTGAGACTAATGGCGACTTTTATTATTTTTTTTTATTGCTAACTGCATTAACCAAATTTTCTGTAATGCACTTGGGGTACATTGATGATAAGGTATAAGGTTTTTCCTCCTCCCCTTCCTTCTCCTCCCCCTCCTCCTCCTCTCCCTCCTCATCCTCCTCCTCTTCCTCCTTCTTCCTTTAAGTGTCCCAAGGCAGAATAAAAACCACCTCTTCCACATCACAGACCAGGTCAGAGCCTTAGCATGGTGAGAATGGGGGCACAGTCTGCCAGAAATGAGCTTTGACCTCCTCACTATTCTAGTCCTTTAGAGACATTGTGATGGGGAGTCCAGAAAGAAGCAGAGAGCGCCCCTGCATAGCTCTTGAGCCTTGCCACCCTCCATGTTAGCCTAATTATAGTCACCAAAGAAGTTTCTTTCTCGTCTCTCCAGGTCCTGTGTGACAGCTCATCATTCCAGTGGCATTTTTGTCGGGAAAACCTCATTTCTATTTTTATTATGAGGACTGCTTGTCTTTACTAGCTCTTTGTACATAGATCAAGACATTATGAAGACCTGCACTTTCCTCAGGCAAATGAGAATTACTAATTTTCTCTCTCTATTAAGTACTGTGCTATCTCCATCAGCTTTAGCAATATTTATTTCACATGCCCACCATGAGAATCCAGGGACAGGGTTAACCTGTTCAATGCCACACATCTCACACTATAAAGGCTGCTATCATTTATGGACTGTGCTCACTGTCAACAGAAAAAGTAGTCATGTAGCTTCACTCTTAACCTATGGAGACAGGATCTTGTTTAGTGTACGATGTCCAAATTCTCATCCTGCTATTTTTGAGCATTTTTACGAGATGAGCTTTTCTTTAAGGGAATGAAGTGAAGACAGAACTCAGATTCCTGAAATCCACAAAAAAATTGCGTGATGATCAAGGTAGAAAGGCATGAAAATTGGGTCATGTGACCCTTAGCCAAAGTCGTATCTGATAATGGTGATGGTGATAAACATTTACCTAACAGCAGAAGTTTCTCCATGCTGAGCATTCCAAAAATGATTTTACATACATTATTTTACTTAATCCCCATGCCAAAATCTGTATTCATGCATTCACTCATTCATTCCTTACTTAATTCATATATAAATATTTATAGAGTGGTAAATTATGTTCTAAGGATTGTATAATTCTCCCAGTATACAGTGATTAGACACACAAACAAGCAAAGAGACAAACAAACAAACAAAACTCAGTCTATTTACACTGAAGGAACTAAAAGTCTACTGCTGGAGACAGATTTTAAAAATCAATCAGTTCCTTATAAAACTAACATCACAACAATTTTACTCTTGGGCATTTATCCCAAAGAAATGGAAATTCAGGTTTACACCAGTATCTGTACTGCAGTTTTATTTATAATAGCTAAAAATAGTAATCATTCCAGATGCCCTTCAACAGGGGTAAATAGTTACACTGTGGGACATCCATAATGTGGAATATTACTCAGCAATTAAAAGGAAGTATCGATACACAATAGATTAGATGAACCTTCAGAGAATAACGCTCAGTAGAAAAGTCAGCCCCCAAAGGTTATGCACAATATGGTTCCAATTTTGAACTAAGTTTTAAGATTAGTATTTGCCAGGTGTTAGGAATTGGAGGAGGTAGACCTGGTTATCAAAGGACTGGGGAAGAATCCTTTAGGGATGGAACTGTCCTGGATCTTGACTGTGGTTGGGGACCCAGAAATCTACGCATGTGATAGAAATGCATGGATCTAAATATACCACCCCTGCTGAACACACACACACACACACACACACACACACACACACACCCCACATTAATGCAAGTATAACTGGGCAAATCTCCATAAGATCAGTGGATTATATCAATACAAATACTCTGGTTGCGATACTGTATTACAACTTCTTCCATTGCTACCGCCGGGAAAACTACACAAAAGGTACATGGAATCTCTCTATATTATTTCTTACAACTGTGTGTGACTCTGCAATGATCTCAATAAAAATTTCCATTAAAAAACAAATTACACAGTTGATTCTCTAAGACTAGTTGTGGTAAATGCTATAAAGGAAAAGAACAAGATTTCACAAATTTAAAAAAGGAAACTATATATAGCTGGGGGCTGGATTTAGATTAAGGGCGAGGGAAGACTTTTCTGAACAGGTGGCATTTCATTGGGCAACTGAAGGATGAGGAGTTGGTGAGGAGAAAGGTGGGTGGCAAAGTGTTCCAGGAAAGGAAACAGTGTGGCAGAGATGTAGAGAAGGACATGCATGCTCAGGGAATAGAAACACAAGCACCATGGAAAGGAAGAGTCCAGTGTAAGGAGGCAGGAACCCAGGATGAGGACCAAAAGTGAGTGACTGTCTTAATCCTGTGCAGAACTTACTATTCCACATGTCTTTTGTTGCAGAAAAGTGAGGCTTAGACCATCATCAGGTCACTAAGCTAAGAAGTATCCCCCTTAGGACTGAACATCAAAGCAATAACTGTGTCCACTACCTCCCCTAGAAAAATCTTTAAACATATGCTTGCTGTTTGACCCGGCAACGCCACTCCTGGGTATTTAGCCAAGAGAACTAAAAATGTGTATTCACAAAAATACCTGTACACAAGTGTTTATTGCAACGTTTTCAAAATCAGCAAAAACTGGAAAAAACCCACAGATCCTTCAGCTGTTGAATAAACAAATCATGGAGCATCCACAATAGAATGCTACTCAGCAATAAAAGGCAAGAATGGACTATTGATAGACACAACCGCATGGGCGAATCTCAAATTCATTATACCGAGAGGAAGAAGTCAAACTCAAAGGCTATCTACTTACGATGCCATTTATAGGACATTCTGGAAAAGGCAAAACTAGAGGGACAGAAAAGAGACTGGTGATTTCCGGGGGCTGAGGCTGGGGACTGACTACAAATAGACCCAAGGGAGCGTTTTTGGAATGATAAACATGTTTGATATCTTGATGGTGGTGGTTGTTACATCACTGGATGCTTTTGTTGACACTTGAAGAACTATATGCTAAGAAGGCAAGTTTCACTGCATGTAATTATACCTTGAGAAGCTTGACTTTGATAAAATGACTGTATGGGATGAGCACATATAGATTAAAGCCTGAGAAGACCCCTTTTCACTTCTGGGAAGCTTTGGGCAACAGTATTAGTCTTATTTTCAGAAGATGCAGTGAAGGAAAACTGAATGAGTATACAGGTTCTGTGGAGTGTGAGGCAAGGATGACCCACTCTTACTATTCTCAAAATCCATAGATGGACTCTGTTCTGGAAGGCAGAACACCTACTTATTTTGCCAGGTTGGGGAAGTAACCTAAGTCCTCTGAAACACGGGAATTTGCTCATTTTACAAGGAAGGCAAGACTGAGTGGCACAGAACAGCTAAATAAAGTCAAGGTACACGTTGTGTTTTTCCTCATCTTTGCAGAGGACCAAAACTGTATGCTCTGGGGTCATAGAAGTCACACTCAAGACTTGGATTCCAAAGTCAGTTCTGATCCACAGCAGAAACATCCTGCTCCAAATGGAGGTCCAACCATGGAGGGAACCAAACACCCTCACAACATCCTGAGGGCCAGCAAATATACCAACATCTGCTAATATGGCCCAGTTCGCTGCCATGGATCTGTTCTTACCAGGCCCATGGGTTTCTCAACGCTCTTACCCTGTGGGGGTCATAACAAGCTGAATGATCAGTTTCCCTTTCAGCTTTTGTGAGCCTTTGGAGGCTAGTTCTGAAACAGGGATAGAAGGCTTGGCCATTTCTGGAAGTTGCCTCTCGTTGTGAGGTTTCACTTTCGAGAAAGATGAACTGAGCCATCTCTGGGGGGAGAGCTGGTTCACGTCAGGCAATATTAGCATGAGCTGGCATCTTACATCATGCCTGGCCTGCTAGCGAAGCAAATGGGTCTGATTAAAGTCAGCCTGACTCTCACCCGACCTCTGGGCCAGACCACCCTTCTTTTCTTTCCCCATAACACTTCAATTTTATCTCCAGTACTGCCCTTATCATAGCATACGTTCATCACACCTTCCTCCATCTGGTTCCTGAGTGCCGGTTTACCCTAAAGATGGCAAGTGCCACAGGACAGGACTGGGCTTCTTGGCCACGACTACCTGAATACTTGGTTCAGGCCTGGGTATGACAAGAGTTCAGTAAATGCTTGCTGAATAGACGAATAATAGAAAGCCTGGTGTATGCACAGAGAAATGAATTCAAGAGCAAACCCCCAAAGAGACCACCTGGTGAAAAGTAGAAAATATCATTAACTGAAAACAAGACATTTTCGAGAAATCCGCATTTCAGCTTTACCAAACAGACACTGTAGCACTTCGCCCAAGTGACATGTTATATACAGAGAATATGCAGCATTTTTTCCTATTACAGTGAGGCTTACTCAGTAAGTCAGAGAGGTTAGACCTCAGCACGGGGTCCCCTATGGTCAAAGATCCAGAGAGACAGAGAGAGAGAGAGAGAAATGGAAAGAAAATATACATTAAGAAAAAAAAGTCTCCAGAAGCCTTTGTCACATTTACAATCAGAAAAAGTAGTAGGACTTTTTATCAGTCTCTCATCAGTATTTATATTTTAAAATCCAGCTCCTAAGAGAACCATAACCAAATATTTTTTTAAAGAAATGAAACAACACATAATCAAACTTTAACTGTCTCCACTCCTTAGCCCTGGTCAGAATAATTCTCTTTCGATGAGATAAATTTAGTCTGAGAACAAGACAGCCTTGGCCCAGCTGCATAATTCACTGGCAGCTTTAATCTCCAGAATGAATATTAGTGTGCACTTCAGGTTTTATTGCATTTTTTTAAACAAATGATATTTTAAGTTCAAAGTGAATGTATTATGAGTTGGCAATTTGTAATATGTTTTCACTAAAAAGGAAATCAAAATAAAATTCCTTTAGACCTTCTGATGCGAAATGCAGACTTGAGAACAAACTGAATGTCAAGAATGTAGGGTAGGAAGGCAGAAAAACAGAACTCAACACAAAACAGATATAGTCAGTAGATAGTCGTGATCAACTTTTAATGCACTGTACAAGAATGGATGAACTTCCTTATAAGAATATGCTAATAATACAGAACAAAGCTGCACTGTGCAAAGGGATCTATTTGGTCAATCATCAAAATGGTTTGCCTTCAAAAGGTCCAGCAACCCGTGGTTTGTAAATGTCAAATACATATAGGAGTCTTTATGCAGATATTTTGGTCTTGGGCAACTTTCAGGTTCAGATATTTACAGTCATGACACAGGTTCAATGGAACATTGCTATGTAGCTGGTAGTACTTGAAAATTCAGTAAAAAAGTGTCTGAATAGGCATAGGTTTGCATGTGGACGATTGGTTGAGTCAATATATCAAGTATCGCCACATCAACCATTTCCAACTTAAAATTATGTCTGTGGAATTTTCCTTAGGGTTTTAGAAACTAAGCAGAACTAAACACCAGTCTGATACATTAAGCTATCCCTTTAGCTATGTATGCAGTGAATTGCATGACAGGTTATGCTGACATTAATCTGTGCTGACCACCAATAAGGAACTGGCAAAGGATTCTTGCCTCTTGTCCTTGAAGTCTTCATCTGTCTAAATCTTGGTTTTTCTCTACCATTTTTTCCTCTTAATAGTTCATATCCTTGTTCCCCAAGCTGATGATCCTGTTATGAAATGGGAACATTTCTAGAAGGAACATAGCTGCAAATGATTCCCAAACTCTAAGAGGTGGCAATTTTTATTTTAACTGGCATATCAATTTCATCCTAACTAGTATCCGCATGTTCCGAGTCCTCAGTGGTGGACTCAGCTTCCTTGTGATTTGCTAATTAAATATCTTGACTATTCTTTGCCTGAAGAAGTCTCAAGAGTATGATCTTTGGATGAATTTCTGCTCTGGCAGACCCTTCTAAAGCTTCTTGGGCATTGAAGAAACCCTGCTGTTAAGATCAAGAACTAATGACCGTCCAGATTTAAACACTCATATTTATATTACCATTCAGATTATGTTGGTTACAAAGACCACTAGTTACACTGACTGCTATAATAATCCTAACTATATGGTGTCCAGTGTACCTTCATCTATAAGGACAGCAACCTTTGGGTGGCTCAGAGGAGTTTTAACCATCCCATCCAGAGATGGGGTGGGAGATGGGGAAGGCTTCCAGGAAAGATTTCTAAGAGGAGGGGGCATCTGAGAAAAAAATCACACGGGATTTTCTCTGAGTAGCTATATTTGCATTGCAGTGAATATCATGATATTTTGCTCCTAATAATCCATCCTCATCTTTGTTAATAACCAACAGATACCATTCCTCCAGGATGAATAACATGAGAAAAAAAATCATTAAATAAAAGTCGGTTAATTGCATTTCTTAAGAAACCCAACTTTTTAATGTTTCTTCTGAGAGCAGAACAGCGGTATAGTCAAAGATCAATTATCTTTTTTTTTCTTTCTCAAAAAAATATTGCAGAATACAACACTTGCTTTTCTTAAAGGGCTGCAGACACATTCCCATTTCTTTCCATAAGAATAACTTGAAAAGGATGCAAAGTTATACAATCTACAATTCACTGCACACAAGCTGCTTTTGATTCTATTGCCTCACAAACTAGATACTTTGCTGGGAAGCATAAAACTGTTTATCACTAAACATTTGAGATTCCACTCAGATAATTTACACATAATTAGACAGAAGCCCACACTTCCGAGCAGCCGTATTACCTCCTCTCTAACAGACTATTCTTAAGAACATTTTTGGTAGCATAATGAGTATTTTATGAGGATTTGTAATCAGTCTTAACGTAGGTGGGAACAAAGGTGAATTACTCCTCAACACGATCAAATCATTACATAACTCAGTACAGAATAATGATGAGCTGAGGTTGGCAGAGGTAACCTGCCCAGGTATTTGGAGGAATTGGGAAGTTCTGGTCTTTTCCACAGGCATAAAAGAAATTAAGTGATCCCTTAGGAAGAAGAAAAAAAAAAAAATCAGCCAAGAAGAGCAGTCCCCTATCCTTTGCTCACCATCAGGGAAGAAGACAAAAAGACAAGAGTATAGAGGAGGGAAGAAAAGCTAATGGTATTTTCTATACATACAGCCTCTTTAGCCCTCACGGATGCCTAAGCTCTTTGGGGTCCACTCTTGTCTTTTCTAGACATCTTCTGTCCTAAGACATAAACAAATCCTTGGTAGGGAAAACCAAGCCAGCTGTCTCCAAACAGAATGACCATCACTCAAATAGAGAGTCATCGGGGAGGAGAGGAACATTAGGGGGCACGGGGAAAAGTGTCACCATTCCATGACACAAAGACCGCAGCCAGAAATAGCTCGGTCTCTGGATACTGCATCACTCTGAAGCTGCACTTCAGACTTGGCACTGTGCCTCCAAGGGGTATTTCAAACTTGCCACCTTGCGTGGTCCCTCTGAATCTACAAATCTGAGTTATCTGGTTTCCATTTATGGATAAAGAATCGTGTTTTGGTTGCTCTTTCTTGCCTTTTCAACCAGAAGGGGTCTGTATCATGCTTTTATGCATGTAACTGAAGAAGCTTATAATTTCAGCTGTATTCGTTTATATCATGACACAAGTGCAGCTCTCCGGGCCACAGATTACTTAGAAGGGGAGCCCAGGGCTAAGCTTGAACGCAATCCTTGGGGCTGCTGCTTATATTCTTGGCTCCTGGACACATTGGACTAGATACTCTCTGAGGTCTCACCCAGCTCTAAACCAGCAACATGGAAAGCTACAACTACAAGACGATCCCTTTGACACTGCAGACCACAAAGTAGGTTTGGATGCTGGTGGCATATACAATCAAGACAAAGTCTATTAATTTTGTAACTATGATCTTGGGAGACAGTGAATTGAGAACCCCAGCTGTGCTCCTCCCTTTGTGTGCTAAGCTCAACATTTATACAGGGTTCATCTCAACATTTCATCCAAAGTCAGCAGGCTTTCCAGAACAGGCTCTTCACTACAGAAAGCCAACAAATGAAAACAAAACTAATAATAATAATTTCCATATAATTATGGAATCAAATGTATATATGCCAAAAACTTATGTACAAGAACATTTGTGCTATATTGACTTATGTTAATGCCTGGCAAATAGTAGTTCCCAGTAGACATTTGATAAATAAATGGATGATGAAGGATCACAAACAACATACAGTCTAAAATTGAGGAATGGTTGGGGCGTCTGGGTGGCTCAGTTAAGTGTCCAGCTTCGGCTCAGGTCATGATCTCACAGTCCATGAATTCAAGCCCAGTGTCGGGTTCTGTGCTGACAGCTCAGAGCCTGGAGCCTATTTTGCATTCTGTGTCTCCCTCTCTCTCTGCCCCTTGCCTGCTCACACTCTGTCTCTCTCTCTCTCTCAAAAATAAATAAACATAAAAAAAATTTTTAATTGAGGAATGGTTAGCTAAGGGTAATCTATTCATATATTTGAATATTATATAGCCATTTGAAATCAAGTTTTCAAGCAACATTTAATGACATTCATGGGAAATAACCTTGGCACAATGCTATTTTGGAATGAGTTAATAATATATTGTATGAATTGAATTAAATGTTTCTTTTTTCCCTCCCTCCCTTCCTTCCTTCCTTCCTTCCTTCCTTCCTTCCTTCCTTCCTTCCTCCCTCCCTCCCTCCCTTCCCTCCCTCCCTCTATCCATCCATCCTGCCAACCATCCATCCACTCATCCATCCCAGACATAAGCATAAGCACACTGAATAACAAAGACTGGGTGGCTCCAGAGTCCTACCTGCTCAACATTGCCTTCCCTGCCCCCACCACTCCTTCTGGACCATGCACTCAGATTCCTGAGCTTCCTGAAGCAGATCAAAAGTAAATGATCTCACCCAACCCTCTCTACCTGGCCTGTAAGGAAACCTAGTCCCAGAGAGAACTGATTAGCCTAACATTAGTAGTAGAAATAAGTTCACAACCAAGAGGTCCCAAACTGTCAGGCATTCAACCTATGGATGAGTTTCCTAAGCTAACAGAGCAGTGTGTGTGTGTGTGTGTGTGTGTGTGTGTGTGTGTGTGTGTGTGTGCGCGCGCGCGCGCACATGCATGCCTGCACTTTGCATTACTTCCTTATTGTGTGTCCTTGGGTAAGGCAGTTAAACTTCTGAATTCCAGTTTCCCTAAACAGAAAATGGGGCTAAAATAGACCCTTTTTTATGAGCTTACTGTAAAGATTAAATGACTCAATACAAGTAGACACCTGGAACATAGTAAGCACTCAATAAGCATTCGCTAATTTTACATTATTTATTAATGCTGTTATTACTATCTGAATGATAGCATAAATCTCTTGGAGAGACAGAGGCACTATAAACAAATACTTCAGTTGGTTTCCTGGATTTCATAAAGCTAGTGGGAAATTCCACACTTGGGTTTTTTCTACTGCTTTGTGTCATTTCAAATATTTAAGTGCTGAGTTTTAGTTTGCGGACAGGACTATCCTTCAACCACTGTTCAGTAACATTCCTTGGGGATTTAATAAAAAGTATTATGGACTTAAGTAATACCACGGAAAAACAGAAACAATCGATGACATATTGAGAGAATTACATAATACACTTATGTACGGCAGATAATGAAATTATGCAGTAGCAGAGAGAGAGCGCGCACACAAATGCGGCATCGGGAAAATAAACGGTTTTATGAACAGCCCGATGAAATGGATGTGGTAAAGCCTTCTGAATTGTGTCCCCACTGATGGGGGATTTGGATGAGACTAGGTGAACATCTTCTGTCTCAAAATCATGCCCACCTTTCAGCAGAACCACACTTTACAATTTGAAAAGCAGTTTCTCTTATGTTTCCTCATTCATCCTCATAAAAGCCCTGAGAGGTAGGTGTCTCCTTTTCAATTTCTCAATTGAGGAAACCCAGGGAGAAAGATGTGAAACAGCCTACTCCAGGTCACCGAGCCTCAAGGAGACAGAACTGGGATGTGCACGTCAGTCTGGTGACCCGTTAGGCACTGAAGAAAACCCAAAATGGAGCCATTCTTGTTTACAACGTATTAGAATAAAATGCTTACAGATTAGTAACCACAGAGCCATCGTCCAGAACATCAGTTCCACCCAAAGTCTGGATGGGGTTGGACCAAGTAATGCAAAGACATGGCAAAGAGTGGGGTTTCCATCAGTACAACAGCCTGGGGTCCCCCTGGTGAGGACAAGGGGGAGACAGAGGGAAGAAAGGGAGGGAGGTAAGCCAGAGTCATGTCTCCTGTGAGAGGAATACAGAGCAAGAGAACGCTCCTGGGAGGCCTCAAGGAGCATATGGGGAGATTACAAACCCCAAACATGGGGGACATGTAGGCTGGGGCCACAGCACCACCCCCCCCACCCCCACCCCCACCTCTCTGTTCACAAGAAGAGTGTGAAGACTTCAAGGGGGCTCAAGTAGAATGAGTGATCCAACAGGGGAGGCGGAGTTGTCCTGGGGGGCTGGTGCCCCGATGTCAGGCAGGTTTACACGCACAACGGATGAGGGAGAAGAGCTCCCAGGAGCAGCTCTCAGACTGTGCCTGAATGACTCTACCTAGACATTTCCAATAAGATCTTGGGAGATAGCCACCTGTGGCTATCTACTCTGGCTCTCTGGAAAGCTCTGGCAGCTTTCCCCCACCCTTATGAAACACTTTCTTTTAAGTCAGTGGTTCCCAACATCTAGCATGAAAGCCATGGGAGGCACATACATGGTCTTTGCTGGTAGCCATTTTATTGATTGATTGATTTAAAGGATTTATTTTTTATTTTTTTAACGTTTATTTATTATTGAAAGACGGAGAGAGTCAGAGCATGAGCAGGGGAGGGGCAGAGGGAGAGGGAGACATAGAATCTGAAGCAGGCTCCAGGCTCTGAGCTGTCAGCACAGAGCCCGACATGGGGCTGGAAATAACAAACTGTGAGATCATGACCTGAGCCAAAGTAGGACGCTTATCTGAGCCACCCAGGTGCCCCGATTTATTTATTTTTGAGAGACAGAAAATGTGAGCGGGGTGGGGCAGAGACAGAGGGGGACTGAGGATCCCAAGCAGGCTCTGTGCTGACAGTACAGAGCCTGATGGGGGGCTCGAACTCACAAACTGTGAGATCATGACACAAGCCAAAGTTGGATGCTGAACTGACTGAGCTACCCAGGCGCCCCTCCACGTATTTATTTTTAATACTATATAAATAGTATTAATAAAAATAGTATATACTAAATAAATAGTATATACTAAATAAATAAATATACTAAATAAATAGTATTAAATATAAATAGTATATAAATGCATGGTTCTACTTCAGCTTATAACATTTGCCACCAGGGCACCGTAGTGGCTCAGTCAGTTAAGCATCCAACTTTGGCTCAGGTCATGATCTCACCGCTTGTGAGTTCGAGCCCCGTGTTGGGCTCTGTGCTGACAGCTGGGAGCCTGGAGCCGGCTTCGGATTCTGTGTCTCCCTCTCTTTCTTGCTCACACTCTGTCTCTGTCTCTCTTAAAAATAAATAAACATTGAAAGAAATTTGCTGCCGTAACACAAATATATGAATAAAAGCAAATCATTAGATATTTAGTAAATAACAACTGATAGCAAGAAAATGACAAACATAACGGTGGTACATGCATGGCTGAGGTGTCACTAGCCTGCTCTAAAGAACTTTTTAGATAGGAAAGAAAGGCAACTCTATGCATCTGGAGTGGGGGTGGGGGGCAGGGGCAGTGTTAGCTGTTGGCTCCTCCTATCCACCGAAGCTTCCCTTGGTTCCAACTCTGCTCTCTTTGAGGCTGAGATGCCTGCGGATGTTCTCACGTACAAAAGGGATGCAAATCAAACATTAAGAACCACGTGTAGATCAGAAAGGCAAGCATGGGACAGAATGTTCAAGTGCATCCCGTCTCCATTTAGGGGAAAAGCACTCAGAATATGGACTTGAATCTTATATTTAGCCTCCACTCATGATCCTTCAAAAATGTGCACAATGCGATACGCTCTATTTCAGGTCTCCTTTGGAGCTATGAGGCAATGCAGCAAAATAAGGGAAGCTTAAATTACCATGTGATTGAAGCGGGGCTAATAAAGACACAGGCCCCGACTTGCAAACATCTGTGCCTTCCAAATGGCTTAGGGCATAGCCCCACTGTGACCTTTACGCCTCTTCATCCAACAGGGTAAGGAAGGGGGTTCCCAGTTGTAGAAGGAGCTTCAGTTAAAAAACAACGATGGTATAGAAAGAAAGACTACAGAGAGTTGGTTTAGAAAGAGAAAGTAGGGAGGGGCGCCTGGGGGACTCAGTCGGTTAAGCCTCTGACCTTTGGTTTCAGCTCAGGTCATGATCTCATGGTTTGTGAGTACCAGCCCTGTGAGTACCAGCGTCTGCGCTGACAGCATGGAGCCTGCTTGACATTCTCTCTCTCTCCCTCTCTCCCCACTCACTCACTCTGTCTCTCTCTCAAAAGTAAATAAATACAGTTTTAAAAAAATTAAAAAAAAAAAAAAGAAAGAGAAAGTAGGGAAGTTGACAAGTAAGGGGGAAGAGAGCTAGCCAGCTACCAATAGATGCACACTCGAGCCCCCACTGGGATCAATCAGGCACTGCAAACTATTGAAGGGAACAGTTGTGAATGTTTCTAGATCTTCCATTTTTTTACCTTTTTGTAACATTTATTTATTTTTGAGAGACTGAGTGTGACTGGGGGAGGGGTAGAGAGAGAGGGAGAGGGAGACACAGAATCCAAAGCAGGCTGCAGGCTCTGAGCTGTCAGCACAGAGCCCAATGTGGAGCCCGACATGGAGCCCGACGTGGGGCTGGAACTCACGGACCACAAGATCATGACATGAGCTGAAGTCGGACACTTAAACAACTGAGCCACCAAGGTACCCATAGATCTCCCATTTTTAAAGACAAGGTGGAGGGGCGCCTGGGTGGCGCAGTCGGTTAAGTGTCCGACTTCAGCCAGGTCACGATCTCGCGGTCCGTGAGTTCGAGCCCCGCGTCGGGCTCTGGGCTGATGGCTCAGAGCCTGGAGCCTGTTTCCGATTCTGTGTCTCCCTCTCTCTCTGCCCCTCCCCCGTTCATGCTGTGTCTCTCTCTGTCCCAAAAATAAAAATAAAAAAGTTGAAAAAAAAATTTTTATAAAGACAAAGTGGAACTTAGATTTTTACTGGTCACAAATTCAGTACTTTAAGCACTGTACATGTGAAATAAAATAAAATAGGACTTTGGGTTGATTCCCCTCTGTGGGGAAGCAGTGGTCAACCACTGACCTGGAGGGTGACGTCATTTTGCCCACTTATATGATCCCTTATCATTCACGGATGTTTTTACTTCTATTAAATGCCTGAAAATTCTTTCCACAAGGAAGTGATTTATTAGAATAACTAGTAATTTGTTTTCTTAATTAAAAACCAGATAGATGTTCCTGTTGGCCATTCACATATTAGTGGGAATTACTTCAATCAGATTGCCTTCCTGATTCATATCCAGCTGAGAGGGCTCTTTCATACTCACGCCTGGAGGGAGAAGACAGCTGGAGCTAGTACTCAGATGTGGGGACATGTCACCTGGGCTGGATTCCAGTAACAGCTCCACCTCTTACTATAGGTAACATTAGCATCCCAATTTGCCAAATAGGATTAATAGTATCTAGTTTCTACAATATCCAGCATGCATTGTCAGGGCTTCATACAAGTTTGCTACTTGCATTATTAAACAGAAAAGTTTAAAAGGGGGAGTTGGGGGCGCCTGGGTGGCTCAGTCAACTGAGCGTCTGAGTCCTGATTTTAGCTCAGGTCATGTACCCAGCCAGGGTCATGGAATAGAACCCCTCATCAGCCTCCACACTGGGCGTGGAGCCTACTTGAGATGCTCTCTTTCCCTCTGTCACTCTCCCCTGCTCACACTCTCTCAAATAAGAAATAAAATACAATAAAATAAATTAAAATAAAATAAGGGGTGCCTGGGTGGCTCAGTCAGTTAAGCATCTGACTTCTGCTCAGGTCATGATCTCGCGGTTTGTGAGTTCGAGCCCTGTATCGGGCTCTGTGCTGACAGCTCAGAGCCTGGAGCCTGCTTTGGATTCTGTGTCTCCCTCTCTCTCTGCCCGTCTCCTGTTCATGCTCTCTCTCTCTCTCTCTCTCTCTCTCTCTCTCTCTCTCTGTCAAAATAATAATCATTAAAAACATTTTTTAAATAAATAAAATAAAAGGGGGAGTTTTAGGGGCCTCAGCTGGTTCATTCAGGAGAGCATGGACCTTTGATCCTGGGGTTGTGAGTTCGAGCCCCATGCTCAGTCTGTTAAGCATCTGACTCTTGATTTTGACTCAGGTCATGAACTCAAGGTCATGGAATCGAGCCTCAAATCGAGCTTCATGCTGGAAATGGAGCCTGCTTAAGAGTCTCTTTCCCTCTCCATCTTTCCCCCTCCTCCTCTCTCTCAAATAAATAAATAAATAAATAAGCAAATAAAAAATAGAGAGCTTTAAACAATGAGGTAATTTTTGCCTACAAGTTGATCAAAGCGTAGAATAAGCCCAAATTATAATGCCAACCATATTGGCAATGATGAAATGAAATGACAATGTAACAGAACACCAATATGAGCACAATTGGTTTAATGAGCAATTGTATGAAATCTAGACCAAGAAGTGTAAGTCTGCTTGTATCTTTTGACTCCAAGGTAACACTTTTTAGAATTCAGTCTAAGGAAGCACTCAAAAAAGTATACAAAGACTTTCATATAAGAATGTTTTCTGTGGCATTATTCATAACAATAGTAAGGAGGAGAGACCAAAAAAAAAAAAAAAATCTTAAATGTCAACAGTGGTGATAAATTCTGGTATAGTAGAAAGTTATGGAATCATTAAATGTAATTTTGAAAGATGATTAATAGCATAGTAAAATGTTCATGTTTTCATACCAAGTTTAAAAAAGGTAGGAAAAATTCTGAAAATACACTGAGTATAATATTGTAAATATATTAAAAAAAACTACACACACACACATACACACACACACTAAAGAGATCAACAAGAGAAATGTTACAATATTAAGAGTCTCATTCCAACTACATGGCATTCTGTAAAAGGCAAAACTATGGAGACAGTAAAACACTCAGTGGTTGCCAGGGTTTGTGGGGAGGGATGAACAGGTAGAGGAGAAAGGGTTTTAGGGCCGTGAAATACTCTGTATGATACTATAATGGTGGATACATGTTATTATACACATGTCCAATCCAGAGAATATACACCACTCCAAGAGTAAACCCTAATGTAAACCACAGACTCTGGCTAATGATGATGTGTCCATATAGGTTCCCCAAATGTAACAAATGTCTCGCTCTGGTGGGGATGTTGACAACGGGGGTGGGGCTAACAGGCATTGGTCAAGGGTATATGGGAAATCTCTGTACCTTCCAGTCAATTTTGCTATAAACCCAACTGCTCTAAGAAAATAAAGCTTTAATTAAAAAAAAATGTTAGGAGTGGTTATTTTGGCATAATAGGCAGCTGATAAGTGTTTTTTTTTTTGCATGTGTTTCCAACTATTTTTCAAATGATCATACATTGATTTTTGAAATTATTAAAAATTTGTTTAAAAGGTGTATGTAGGGGCACTTGGGTGGCTCAGTCAGATAAGCATCTGACTCTTGATTTTAGCTCTGGTCATGATCTCATGGTTGATGGGGTCAAGCCTTACGTGGGGGCCTCAAAGCTAACAATGCTGAGTCTGCTTGGGATTCTCTCTCTACCCCTCCCCCACTCATACTCGTGTGCTAGCTCTCTCTCTCTCTCTCTCTCTCTCTCTCTCAAAATGAATAAACTTTGAGGGAAAAAAAAGTATGTGTATGGATAGTGGGAAGCACAGAGAAGCAGCAGAAGAAAATGCAGAATAAAGAACCAAAATGCTATATATTCTAAAATAACTTCACCGTGGTAAAAAAAAAAAAAAAAAGCCTGGGCCCAAGTTTTGGGTACTCATTCTCAAGTAAAACATGGGCAGAATTGAGTTATAGTTAAACAAGTTCAAGTAAAAGAACGTACTTTAGTCACAAGAGGACTCCAAAGCATTGCCACCATAATCTATTCTTTGTTAGCTGCAAAGCACCAGGCAATTGCCAATTCAGACTCCTCATTAGAATGTGTTACCTTTGAGGGTCTTCGGGGAGGGATGTGAGACATACCTGAGAAGGGGCAATTTGGGCATATGCAGAAGACCTGCAGGTCTCCCCAAGACTGCAAGTAACTCCTAGGCCCTTGTGGCGGGAGAGGAGCCATCAGACAGGGGAGAGCTCCAGAGAAAGACAGCGGCCCCTACCGTCCATTCCCCACACAACATGCGAAACAGTTTCAAAATGCAAATTAACTCCACGGTTTCAGATACACCAGTCTTCCCACTGCATTTAGGACAAAATCCAAACTCCTTATCTTGGGCCACCATTCTGAACTTGGCTCACCCCCTTCCAGACACAATGTCTTCCTCTCTGCTCCCCTGGCTCACCATTCTTCTTGTCTTGGCCCTTGGAAACTTGTTCTCTCTCTCCTAGCACAGTGCCCTCCCCATCCCCCTCCTGCTGCTTCCCAGGACAGGCTTTGGCTCAACACTCATAGCTCAGCCCAGAGTCACCTGCTCAAAATGTCCTTCTCTGAAAACAGCTTCCAGAGTTACAATCCCTGTTCCAGTTAATCCCTATGCTCTATTCATGTTTATTTTTTTTTTCTTTGTGGCACATCCGAACTTATTTGAAATGATTATTATTTCCATTTGCTTACTGATATATAGAGTGATAATCTAAGCTCCACGAACACAGGGATCTCACTTTTCTTGTGCAACAATGTTACAGACAGAACAAAATCAACAGATTCATATGTTGAACCGCTAACCCCCAATGTGACTATACCTGAAGATGAAGCCTTTGGTAGGTAACTAGGTTTATATGAGGCCATGACTGTGAGGCCATCATCCTGGGATTAGTGACTTTATAAGAAGAGACACCAGAGCTGCTCACCTCCCTCTCTCTACCATGTGAGCCCATAACCAAAACTCATGGTCTGCAATGCAGAGGAGAGCCCTCACCAGAGCCCAAGTTTGCCGGCACCCTGATCTGAGACTTCCAGCCCCTAGAAACGTGAAAACATACACGTCCATTGTGTGAGGCACCCAGACTATGGGATTTCATTACGGTGGCTCAAGATGACTAATTCAACCAGTACACTCTCAGCACTCAGAAGAAAGCCTGGAATCTATTAGGCATGCAATAGATATTGATGGAAGAAAAGGTTTTGGAATTTATAATGTTCTTATCGAGCTAAAAGAACGGGCATGGCACCCTTCAAAGTCCAGGGGGTCCTAAATTGAACAGTGCAGATTCATTCTGCAAATAATTGCTTGCTAGGGTTGATTTGAAGAAGACAGAGAGTTTGTACCCTTCTTGGCCTGATGATTCTTCCAATGCAAAGGTGAACTGAGGACATATGTCTCAAATGGACATACATTAATTTTCTTCCACGCTTTCTCACCAACTTTTTAAGATCTGTATGCTTTAGAATTGAACCAGGGTTGGCAATTCATGGCCCAGAGGCCAAATGTGTCCTGCTGTCTGCTTTTATACAGTGGATAAACTAAGAATGAGTTTTATATTTTTAAGTAATTGGGAAAAATCACAAGAAAAATAATAGTTCGTGTCAGAAAAAAATATGCAATTCAAATTTCAGTGTCCATAAATCAAGTTTTATTGGAACATAACCACATTTCTTTGGTTGCCTACAGTATTCTGGCTATTTGGTATTGTAACTGTAGATTTGAATAACTGTAGCAGGGAATGTATGGCTAGCAACACTTAAAATATTTACTCTTTGGCTCTTTATTAAAAAAAAAAAAAAGGGAGGGTGCCTGGGTGGCTCGGTCGGTTGAGCATCTGACTTTGGCTCAAGTCATGAGCCATGGCTTGTGGCTTGTGAGTTCAAGTCCCGGGTCGGGCTCTGGGCTGACAGCCCAGAGCCTGGAGCCTGCTTCAGGTTCTGTGTCTCCCTCTCTCTCTCTGCCCCTCTCCTACTCACTCTCTCTCTCAAAAATAAATGATAACATTTGTAAAAAAAAATAAAAAATAAAAAAATAAGCCAGCTCAGACATGTGATAGCTATGTGAGTTTGGGCAAGACACTCAACTACTCTGAGCCTTGGATCTCCCACTTAAGCTGGGACTAAAAGGTTTTGTTGTTCATGGTTATTGCAAGTTTATCACAATGCCGTGATGGCACTGAAGAAATATGAATTCTGCTTCTTATTTGCTGTGTCATTCATTTTTACATTAATGCCCACTAGCTCTCCTTGGGTTTATTGATCTTATTTCTGTCCTGCACAGTCTACTCCCATCTTCCTTCACATTTACCTTGTCCTTTTTAAGAAACACAGCCTGGTGACTCAGTGCTTAGGGTCTGGAGTCCAGTAGCCTAACCCTTCAGTTTATGACCTCTCTTTTCTTGGCTGGGTGACAATTTTGTTTAGGGTTGCTGTGTAGAAAGAGACAAGAGGCAAAATAGCTGAGCCCAGTGTCTGGCTTAGTAGGTGCTAGCTTTGATGGTGACAAGGTTCATCTGAATACCTGAATTCCCTCCAGGTCTCTTTTCTCCTTTGGATTTCTCGTTCCTTCTCCTATCTTTTTATCACTGTTTCTAGCTCAGCCAGCGTCTGTAGTTTTGGAGCGATAGTCCTCAGTTCTGCTCAGATCACCCAAGGAACTCTAACACTGTGTGCCACCCCAGATATGCTAATTTAAAATGGTCTGTTCCAGGGGCCAGACATTAACAGTGGTTTAAAACTCCAAATGGTCCTTATACCCAGCTAGGGTTAAGAATCAATGTCTTCCAGTCTCTAGATGCACCATTCCTGGAAGCATCAAAATTCTGGATGGTTTCAGGGCCTATGCATGCCTACCAAGAGGGCCAAAGTGTCTTCTACTCCCATATGTTCATCAGGTACTAAGGATCAGTACCATGTACCTTCCTGGTACTGCATATTCAGAGCAAAGTGATTCATGGCTCTTGCCTCAAGTGGCTCAGACAAAGAGAAGAAAGACACATGTAATGAAGCTTGCACAACACTATTCAATTTTCCATTGATTCAGTGCCTAACAAAGAAATGTGGGCCATTCAGATGCTGAGGACGGATTTCATGAGAGCCCAGAGAGAACAATCATTTCACTTACAAAGGCTGTGGAAGTCTTCACAGGCTCGTTTCTCATTGCACATCAGTCTCCTATCCTACCACCAGGGTAAACTGAGCTCCAGGGACTTTGTCTCTTGTGCGATGGTGCCACATGGTAGGTCCTTCCAGACAGGCTCTGGCTTTCATATAAGAGCACATTCTCCCTCCCTTGCCCTGTCTCTGACACTGGACACCCCTTTGTTCTCGTTGTCAGCAGTAAGCCAGAAAAAGAATGGGATTCCCGAACCTACAACTGCCTTTGTAAAAATGCTCCTGCCCTCAGTGCATGCCAAACATGGCATCCTTCCTTCAGCAATGGTCAAGGCACCGACTGATTACCCACACCACTTCTGTGTCCCTCCCTGACAGACGGCAGATGGCACCTGGAGACAGCTATCAAAGCTGCAGATAATAGCTGAGAGCGGTAGGTCTGCTCTGGGGGAACAGGCTGGGCCTAGGATGGGGGGGGTGCTGATTGCCCAATACACTGGGGTGCCACTGGTGTATACACATGTGGCTGACGGCACCAGGCGGTAACTATGATAGCCTAAATATTAATAAATACGTATCCACACTGCCTAACACTTATCACACATGTTCTTCTGTGCCTTATTGACCCCAAATGGTTTCACAAAAGCAGGAAAACCAATCAAAACCTTCAAAACAGAACTCAGTTGTTTTCCTCATTAATATGAAAAAGGAACCAGTAGGGAAAAGCATGAAGAGGAAAAGGCAGAACCTCCCTTACTTAATGACTGACAGTGGTCCTCAATCCTGTCTACACATCAGGATCACCTGGAGGACTGCTCAAGGGGCTTCATATTCTGACCAAATGAATACCAAACTCTAGAAACAGGGACTGGTATCATTAGTGTTCTGCAAGTCTCCAAGGGGGTTCTAGAGTCAGGCCTCACGATCTCACTTTGTTTCCCCAATTGTCTTATGAGATAGATCCTATAAATATTATTATACTCATTTTTATCCATAAAGAAAATGATACTTGGACTGGAATCCTGTTACACAACTAGTAAATAGCACAGTGGACAGTAACTTTGGAGCAGGGTTTCCTAGGCCTGACTCTTGGTAGAGAAGTCCTTAAACCTAACATGGCTTTATGTAGAAGCAACAATTCCAAGCAAACTATGGGTTCTCTCCTACACAGATTAAGATTTCCCTTTGGCAGGGGGATAATGAATAAGCCATTCATTCACTTGTCTACAAGCATCTAACTCTTAACTATTAGACACCAAACTGAGACTAGGCTGTACTTTAGGCTATGGAGGATAGCCTTTGTTGCCCTAAGTCTGGACATCATGGTGGTGGTGATGATGATAGTATAGCTACAGGCCAACATTTACTGCTGTCTCACCATGTCAGTTCCACTTTATATACCATACATTGTCTCCTTAAATACTTAGAACTCCTCTACAAAGCAGAAAGGTAAAGCTCACAGAAGCTAAATGACTCACCTGCCCAAAGTCTAAACATACCAGAGTTGCAAATGGAACCGTAGTAAGCTGACTCTGTTGGATATGTCTGAGCAGAGGAGATGATCACATGATGCCATTTCCTCCTCAATTTCTCTACTTCCATTTTGGGCCATGTCTCAGGTTGACTATTATGAGCCCATCTGGTGTTGGGGAAAAATTTCTTCCATTCCTCATAGAGACTCAAATCCTTGGCCATGAACTTTCCTGACCCTTGGAGGAAGAGTGAGACACTTAACCAGAGCCTAGCACTTACCCTAATCATGGGGCCAACCCCAACCACTGCATCAGAATTCCCCTGGGGCCTTAATTAGATAGGGGTTCCATAACTCTTGCATGTGGGGTCGATAGAAAAGCAATTTTTCCATTTGGTCTCTCTGAGGACCCTGCTTTTCGCCAGCCCAGGGAGGTAGCCCATGTGTGTGGGATACCCTGAGGTCAATAAAAAGCTTTAGAATTCTTAAGGATTGAGTGGAAAATATTCTCGTTATAACATTAGAGAAACTTAAAAAAAAAATCAATGAAGTAATAGGATACAACACTGAATGCGCCCTTTAGCCAGACTCAATTGTTTTACCCACAGAAAGCCTCTGGATGACGCCTACTGGAGATGTGATGAGTTATTCCCTGAAGACGCAGCCTGCAAAATCCCAGAAGAGAAGCAGCTAAAGGGGGAGAGGGAGTATCAACATGCATGAAAAAAAA
Source organism: Herpailurus yagouaroundi (assembly GCF_014898765.1). NCBI lineage: Eukaryota > Metazoa > Chordata > Mammalia > Carnivora > Felidae > Herpailurus > Herpailurus yagouaroundi. Next base: position 13,775,202 of record NW_024412453.1, read on the forward strand.
TAAAAGATTATCTTATCCCCAAAGCCACAATGATTTAGGAGCTTTATGGGTGGTTTTGGGGATGGTTGATTCTGTTTTGTTTTCTCCTTTTATTTTTTTTGTTGTTCTTGTTGCTGCTTAGTGTAATGGTTAATGGAATTTTGATAAAAGACACACTGCGTTACTTTGCCTGTTAATTAAGATCAAGGGTGAAGCATGTCCACGTTACTGAGAAGTCTGAATTCACAGCTAGAGAAGGCAGTTTGATTTCTCCCAAACACAACTTCGGTGAGACTGACAGCATGTCATTCCACAGTAACCTCAAAAGAGCCTCGGTTTGGTATCTGGATAAGAATATTCATCATCTCTCAAGCCATGACGGTGAAGGACCTACATACATGGTGGAACTTATAAACTATGATGAAAGATAAGCCACACACATTGCACAAAAGCACTGGGGACAACTAGTTGAAAACCAAAAACCTCTGAACAAGACAATGAACAGGTAATGCCAATGTAAATTGACAGGCATTCATTTATCTCAGAATTGTCGACCAAGTGTTGAGTATGTATTCGGCACTTAACATAGCAGGTGTACTAGATTCTTATTACACACACATACAGTTATTCATCCTGAGAAAAGGTTATTTTCCAGAAGTGCCCCCTCCCTTCTCATTAACGTGCCAGCTACTGACAAAGCACGTGACATTGTGACTATAAGCTGATCCTATGGGTATTCGAGTGATTAATAAACATTAAGAAATGGTCACCTCCCGCAAAAGTGATAAAATTTGAGAAGCTATGGGCTTATTAGGAAAGAGAGAGAAAGAGGAGAGGAAGAGAGGGAGAGAGGAGAAAGGAAGAGAGAAGGAGGGAGAAAGAGGGAGAGGGAGAGGGAGAGGGAGGGAGAGATGTTGGAGTTTAAACTGCTTTTTATCTTTGTTTTTTTTCCATATCATGGATTTACACTGACCACTCCCGGTTTCTCTCAGTAAATGATGTTCCCAATGCAGTGCTGCATAGCCATTAAATGCTAATGGTTGCAGGATTTCGTGCAATGGTATGCACCCTACAGGGGTCTGACTCATTTAAGAAACAGAACAAAACCAAACTCTGCCCTAGGATATGTTATATTTGATTCGTGGTGTGAACCGCTGAAAGATCATTTGCATGGGCGTGTGCGCCTGCAACATGCAGGTGTTTTGGTTGGGCTTAAGCATCTCTTTGCAGAAGGGTTTCCTTCTAGGAAAAGGTTTTTACCCTTCAGTTTAATTGCACAGCATCAAAAAGAAAGCTCTTGCCCCACTGATAACTACATAGTGTGATGGTGGGATAAAGGTCTCCTGGTGTCAAAGCTTCTCTCCAGGTGACAGATTGATGGATATGGTCAACCAGGTTAAATTGCTTCTCGGACTTTTCATAAAGTAGGGTTGCTTCATTTTAGCTACTAGTTTTCTCAAAGGTGGAGGTGATCACTAGTTTGAAGAGGGGCAAGAGGTGAGGGAATACACATACTTGGAAAGGTATGCAAAATGTCACCGGGGAAAGAGGACCCATTTTTCTTCCATCTAAAAACTTCACCTTAGGGGGAAAGAGAGCACAGTCACAAACTTGTGACATTCTCCTTTTGCAGGGGACCGAAGAATTTTAAGCTAGAGTCCCTTGTAAGTGTGAGGGTTGCAATGACATCTTTTGGAAGAACCCTTTCCTGTTTCCAAATCAGTGGTAGTTGCAGCTGCTAATAAAGCTAAGGTCAGTAAGGGAAAGACAAATGAGATTAAATGGCCCTGATACAATAGCAACCATGACCTTTGCATTTCATTTGAAATGCAGCCATCAGGTTAGTAAAATAATATAGTACTGGGATGGATACTATTTTGCTAATATGATATATAGATCTCCAATGTGATTCTCATACTGACGAGTAAATTACAAATGTGCCAGCTCTGATATATTTTTACTTACATGTACTACAATATTTCATAATCTCCTTGCAGTAATTTCCCCCTCCCTTGACACAGAGACAGAACACAGAGGAGGATGAAAAGCTGTAATGTGCACAAGTGGAAACAGCATGTCAAATCTTCCCAAGTGGATCGTATTTGGACGTGACTCTCAAAGGTCCAGTCAATAAAGACAGCCAGTAACATTTCTTCATATCATTTTTGCTCGTTTTAATGTCCAAAATACGGAGACTCTATAAGTTAAAAGGACTAGGATAATTAATAAGACATATACTGGGTGGGAAATGCAATTAACATCTCCGCGTACACACACCCTGTTTGTGGCATGATTTTCACCACACCTACCTCAAGCCCGCCAGTAGAAAACACTTAAGAAATTACGGCTCGTACCTGTGAAAGCTGTGAATTATAAGAGGACATTTTCACGAACAAAATATGGCCAGCTGAATTTTATTTTTCAGTGCAGTGATCTTTGCCTAAAGCTACCAGTTCTGCTGATTACATTGAACATTTCAAATGTCAGGGTTTTGCCGACACAGAATTCCTTCATTAGGGGCTGTTCAGCTTGCTTCCCTCCTCGGCTCCCTTGAAAGTGGGAGATACCGAGATGGAATCTCCTCGTAACCAAATCATTCCCAGCCCAAAGAGTCACAGAATCCAGCCAGAATGCAGGCCTGCAAATTTAATTTCCTCAGCTAAACGCTTGCTATCAGCAGCAATAGCCCTGGAAACTCTCAAATCTCCCCTTCAGATCTGCAGAAATCCTGACAGAGACGATGTCTATGCAGCACAGAGCGCAGGGAGATTTCCCGACTGTAGAGTAATAAATGTGGTCCCCAGGTAATCAAAGGGCAGGTGCAGATGACCAGTGTTGGGAACACAATCTCACTCTGGAAGGGAAGTGGCTCTTGCGAGGGGCATCTTCGTGGGTGTGCATGGACAAGGTGGACAAGGGTGGACCGCGGCTCGGGGAGAGGTTGAGAGGCTCCGACTGGAATAAACACAGAGAACTGTGTGACTGAGCAGATGAAAACCGGGAGACACGGCTTTCTGACACAGTCCTACAAATCCAGCTCCGGTGGCTGTTATTTTGCAGGTTCTAATCAGTGAGTTTTCAATCCAGTGACTTAAGAAATAAAAGGGAGAAGTGGAGGGGGGAGGGGCAGCAAGTTTCACATGGTTGTCATGCAATTTTACCCCCAGGCAGTGACCTTCCGGTGGTGAGAAACATCCAGGAATTGTGTGGGTCCTGGGGATGTAAAGAGGATGCTCTCACTTCCTCTCAGTCGGGGACTGCAGCATGACCCCTGGGACGGGACGATGTTACTGATTAAGTCTTAATGAGATTTTCTGATAGAGAAACAGTTGGACTGGAAAGCGTTCTTTGAAGGCAATTTCGTTCAGTTCCACAACTGTTTACTGAGGGACTATGGCAGACAAAGTGAGAGCCATACAAGGCTGTAGACACCACAGGGAACAAAATTAGGAACTGCATCCTGTCCTGAAGGAGGGTGTGATCATAGGGGAGGGGAGACAGGACCAGGATGGGTAACAGGACGAGGCTGGTTCTGTTAAGTGCCACGGAAGAGGCAAAGAGGAAAGTCCCTCAGTGATCAGGGAGAAGGGACAGACACTGAGACAGGTGTCCCCCACTGTCAAACTTGCCCTGGTGGGGATACAGAAGCCAAAGGACAAAGCTTTATGGGTAGGAAGTTTAGGGAGGTGGGTGAACTTGACTCAGGATGCTAAGTTAAACATGTCACACAGCGACCCTTGTCACTGACATTTACCATGAATGCACATAGCCATGCATTCTTAACGAGGGGGGTGTGATGTTGCCCCTCAAGGAGGTAAAGATTGGTTCCAGGTGTGTGTGTGGGAGAAATCTTAGGCATTGCTATAGTTTGTGACTCTCCAGAGAGCCACTGTATATAACAGATATATGGTATATCTGTGGTTTTAAAATTTAATGGGGGGCAGGGGGAAGGTGACCAGGAAACAAGTGATCTAAAACATCTCTGTGGTGAAGGGGCAGCGAGAATGATATAAAAGCCTGAGAAACACTGACAGAGCCTTTTCCCATGACAGCTGCCTGTGCCTCTCAAAATGCCTGAAAATGAATCTGGGGCAAAACTTCAACCCTCTAGCAGGCACAGCAACTTCTCCAGAGATCTGCTTCCTGACTAGGGACAGCATTTAACCTCTCTCCTCTCCTCAGCTCAAAGGCCAGACATTGGGGAGAAGGGGTGATGGGGCAGGAAGGCAAGGAAATAGAGAGGAAAACCACGATCATACCATTCCTGCTTCTCTTCCTCCATTGAAAATAGGTCACAGATTTACATTTCATGTATTTATTTTTAAAAGTGTATTTTAGAAGCTCACCACTCCCTATTAAAAATGAATGATGTCTTTAATAGTTTATTTTCATTCCAAATTACAAAGGCAGTATATATTCATTATGGAAATTTGGAAAATGCAGATGAGACAAAAAAGACAATAATGGCAACACACATAAACCCACAGTCCCAAAGTGAACACCTTACGGTATTATTATATTTCCACAAGACCAATGCTACCTGATGGGTTAGCTGTGAACTCCATGTGGCCACTGGACACTTGAAATGCTGTTGGTCCAAATTGAGATGTTTTGTCAGTGTAAAATGCACATGAGTTTTGAAGACTCAGTGGAAAAAAAAACTGTAAAATACACCATCGATATATTTTTTATATTGAACACATGTTGAAATATATTGGACATGCAGTTTTAAGACAATAGATAATACACTGCAAATTCTTTTGCAGTATCTTTTGCACTAAACATAAGCTGGACATCTGTCATGGCAATGTATGTTCACTTATGTTTACAGTGAATGCTTGAATGCTAAATAATACGGCATTGTATGGATGTCACCAAATGCACGAAGTCAATCCCCTATCAGTGGATACATAGCTTTTACTGATTATTCACGATTATTACAACTCTGTAATAAATAGCCTTTTGAACGATATCTTTGCACACAACAGCTTCCCCAACAGCACGATACAGTAGAAATAGCAAACCTTAGGGCCAGATGACTCTCGTTTCAAATCAAGTCTCAGCCTTTAACTAGCTGTTTAATGTTGGGCAAATTATATCTCTCTCTATTGTCTAAAATGGGAGAAGTCCTGTTAGAAGGATCAGAAATGGTACTATTTTGGGCACACTTGAGACAGTAAAATAACAGCTAACATGTTTAACACTGTAAATAAAACATTAACAGCACTATTGTTAGTAAGTTCCAGAACTGTGGACACTCACACCACCACCACAAGTAAAATTATAGAAACCATAAAAAAATGACTTATTTTATTTAAGGCTGAACCATACATGACTATCCGAGTTGAAATTTGAAATGTCTAGAGACATTATATAATATCCACTGACCATTTTCACCTATTTCAGACCAAACTCACTCACCCCAGATTTCCAGCCCTTTCCTTCTTGTCCAACTCTGAGTGAAATACAACATAAAGTACCATTACAGGTAGGAATAATAATGCTTCAGAGACATAATGCTTGCAACTTACTTTGGTAATAAAAACAATTGCAAAACAAGGCTGGTCAATGTGTTTCTAACTTAGATTTGAATGGCCATCGCCTCTGAACTGAAGACAGGGTTGAGTGGAAACGTCCCTCCTCTTTTAAGATTTAGCATAAAGGATTATAGCCTGGGAGGTATATACAATGACATCCTGGCACAGTTAGATAAATGACACAATGGCACCTGTAATAAGTATATACTGATAATGAAGAAGGGAACAGAATGTGCTGGGGTCTTGGAGGGCTTAATCAGGCCACTGATACCTTGCCGATGGGGACTGGCTTGGGTGATCAAAGGAATGTGGTAAATAATCCCATGAAGTCAAAGAACCTAAGGATGCCCAGAGTTGGTCTTGCTGCTGGATGGGCTTAACTGGATGGACTCAGTTAAGTAGTAAACGGAAACAAAACCAAGAAATTCTTTACCTAGTGATTGACCCTCTGAGTCCTGTCAGTCATGCAGCTTTATGGGACCATTGTTCTTCCAGCAACTAATTGTGCAACTTGAGGCAAACTATTTACCCTCTTTGCTCATCAGGCTCCTCGATGCCAAATGAGGGGCCATAGGGTTAGTGTGAGGACTGAGATAACTAGTGGAAGTCAAAGGCTTGCTATGCACAGCAACACAGCGCCCAGTGTGGAATAAGCTGTTAAAAATGTTGGAAGGTTCTGTAGCTTCCACTACTTCTGAGCCTTGCAACATCTTTTAACGAAAACTCTCTACCTGCTGTTTCAAATTCTGATATACCCCTCTCCTGATACAATACAACTCTTATATAGAGAGCTTCCAGAATTGGGTACCACACATAGAAAATATAAGTTCTCTGACAATCATTTCTCAAGAGATCTTACACACAGAACTTGGGCTCAGTGTTGGAGACGCGAGACAGGATCTCTGCCCTGTGGAGCTCACAGCCATAAGTAAGCAGCAAGATATGTCATAAGAGTGTTGGCATAGATTACTAGGCGGTGATGGAGAAAGGCATTCAAGCTGCCTGAGGAGCAGGTCGGGAAGGGGTGATGTTGAGCTTAGTCAAGATGGGCAGGTATGAATTGCCTGGGCAGAAAAGAAGGAAGCAGGATATAAGAGTCTTCAGAAAGAAAGGAAAAAACTGCCAGGAAAGGCTGGTGGTTGGGGGTACATTTACAGTTTTGCAGGTGGTTAGAAGGAAAGCAGTCATGGGAGTCAAAGTTGCAGAGGTAGGCAGAGTATGATTCTGAAGGCTTTCTGGGAGCTCAGACTTTACCCTGAGGGCAGTGAAGAGTCTTGCTAGTTTGTTAAGCCAGAGAGCACCATATAAAGCAGTTTGAAGGAAAGAATGAACCAGAAGCCAGAGCCTGGCATTTTCTACTTTCAGCCTTGATGCCACTGACATCAACATGAATTTCTGGACAGCTCCACATAACAGGACTGACTAAATGATTTGTCCATTGCCAGCAATATACTTGTAAATGGTGAAGCATGTATAAGCCACACCCTCTTTGGTCTGGGTTCTTGCTTCTTCCAAAGAAATAAGACAGGTGGGGAACAGGCATTTCCCAAAAGAGCTGTCAAAATGCAAACAGATTGACCTGGATGTGTTTGCTGAGTCCAGCAACACTGTGTTTAAGAAATAATTATAAAAGAGTAAACAAAGAAGAGGGGGAAGGTACCGAATGCTTATTTACCCAGAGGGTTTATTATCAGAGCTTAAGATGATGAATTTCCTTTAAAATGAGTGCACACATAGTTACAAAATGTAGAGAATGTGCGCGCGCGCGCGCACACACACACACACACACACACACACACACACACACACACACAAGCTATAAGACGGTTCTGCAAATACAGGAAGTAAGGTATAACAGTAGAAAGAACACCTGATCCAAAATCAGAGGCCTGGGTTCACATCCCAGATCTGACACTTCCTATTACATAACTTTAGCATGGAATTACTTAATTTCATCTAAAATGAAAATAATAATAGCTAGCCTCAGGGCCTCTTGGCTTTGCTGTGTGACCCAAATTTGAGACAGGATTGGAACGGCAATGATCACCTCTGGGGCAAGCTGGTGACATCAGGGAGAAAAGTAGGAAACCAAAATGTTCATGCCACACCCAATGTGCTTAACAACCACCAAAGCCCAACACACTGTTATGCTGGATGATGGCCCACTTTTGCCAGGTCTTCTGATTTTTAATGAGAAACCACAAATCTAAATGTCTATGGAAAAAAATCCCTGATCTTTCAATGTTGGCAACAAACTCAAACTTGAAGCAGCACTAAGGGCCTGTGGACTGTCAGTCTGGAGGCTGTGCTCTGGCCAAATGCACCACCTTTTCTTGCAAATAGCAATCATGGAGTGGTGAATGAATCAAGTTTTTTGTGTGTTTATGAGTTACATTTCTACTTACTTTCAAGCTCATCGAAGAAAGGCTTGAAATTTCAAATTTCAAATAAATGGATGAAGCAATGAAAAAAAAGCTTTCAAAGGAAACCATTTCCTTCCTTCTTTTTGGTTATTTAAGAAAGGGAACTCCGCAGATCTGGCCTCCACCTGGTATGTGGAGCTGGAAAAGAAATCCCTTCCCTTCCTGTTCTGAATTTCAAATTCAGTAGCCACATCTGCAGTATCCTACAATTCACTATCCTTCTTTATTTCCTTTCTAGCTGCTCAACTATTATAGGGGTTTAGTACTTTCGTTCAAGAGCCACTGTAAGAATATCTCAGTGCCCTGTGTTCCCTTAATGGCAGGGAAAAAGCCAGGAGAACTGAGGCCTTTTGAAGCCTGGTTCTTCGGCAGAATAACATAAAAGATTACGCCCAGTGTGACCCTTCCTGGCAAGTGTGTTCATATACAAATGCTCTGGGTGCATGAAAATTCTCAGAAATATGGCATCCTGTTCTTCAACATTCTAACAGTAAAATATATTCATCTAAATGTACTCAGAGTCCACTGAATTATGACCTGGGTGCCTGGGGGTATAGAATCTGAGTTTTTACCTTCAGGCAGTTTACTTTTTTGGAGGGAGGAGGTAAAAACAGATTAAACAGAAGAAAATGTAAGTATAATCACAGTGGTTGGGCAGCAGCATAGGGGCTAACGCAGCTACCTTGAGTTAGCTCAGGAAGGATGTCACTGAGAAGACCCACAAAGAAATGGGTTTCTACCATCAACCTGACTCCAGAACTTTTAATCATCAGGTTGGCATTCATGACCATCAGCACACTGTTACTATGAGCATCCTGTTCTCCCCGGTACAACACATGATTTGTCTTTTGTTCACTTTCCACAGGGATTCATCACTTTTCTCTCCATCCTTTTTCTCTCCGTGGATCTGTTCTCCATTTGGAGCTAATCTACAAATGCCTGCTGAGGGAAATCATGCTTTTGCTTACCATTCAGAAACATCGTGTTCGATCTTTACAAGTCAAAAATAAAAACACAACTCTCAAAAAATCGATAAAAGACATGAAAGACATGGTAAGGGTTTTACCAGAAGAAACATGATCGGCCTGAGAACACGCAGGGCAAAGAAAGGGTAAACTTTAATAGTTACCAAATAGGCTCTATTTTTCTCACCAAACTGGTAATTGGGAAGGATTTTTATAATGCTAACTTTTCATTATTAAAGGAGATTTGGGGAGTCTCTCTGAAACACTAATGTTGAAAGTGTAAATTGGTTTAACCTTTCTGAAAGACAATTTAAGAATGTGTATCAGAAGACTTAAACATTTGCATAGCCTTTATTCAAGTATTTCTATTTGTAGGGATTGATTCCTGGGAAAGTCCTTGGTGTACTTCAGGTATAGACACAACTCTGTCCATCATGGTCCGTTTGTTGTGATGGAAAACACAATCCCAAGAGCTCAGTGATTGGGAATTATGGAAAAAAAAAAAAACTAGTCCCATTCAATGGTTTACTCTTCAGCCTTATGTTACCCTTATAGCCCTATTCTTATAGAAAGAAGCTTTAAAAAGAAGGAACTTTTCCACAATGTATAGTTATACTTTTAAAATTGCAAATATATGTACTGTTGACATAGGATGTGTTAAGCCAGTGGGGGAGAAAGAGAGGGAGAGAGATTCAGCTGTCAGTTGGAGAAATACTTTCTCTGTGGGGATGAAGGTAAAATTGAAAAGAAAAAAAAAAACCCTTCTATTTCTATGGTTTTTGGGATTCTAAAGACCTCCCCAGTTTTTGGCAAATTCCCAAGAGGCTTTTGTTCTTAATGCCTTCATTCCCCTCCAGGTTCCTCCCATTGTGTTTATTACCTCTTTACAGAACCATTTACAGGGTTCATCAAAAAACAAAACAAAACAAAACAAAACAAAACCCAAAAAACCAAAACCAAACAAACAAAACAACAAAAACAAAAACAAAGAAAGGAAGCAAAAAACAAAGAAGTGAAAGGAAGAAAAAACAACACTGCAAAACTGAAGGGCTGGAGTCACAGGGAGAGGTCCCACCAAGTAACCCTCAGCTATGTGTCCTCCTCAGCTCAGATTCCTTTCTTCCCTCTCTTCCTGTGACCCTCCCCCTCGGCTGTCAGCCCTGTTCTGGGAGCTCCACATTTCTCTCCTATTAAGCACAGCACTGTTCTCCTGGCTCCTACTCTGAAACCTGCAAAATTAAACCTATCCAGGATTCCACAGACAAAGGGCCTTTCATTGAACAGGATGGAGGTATCTCTCCTCTTCTGGGGGCAGGCTATACATAGCAACATTTGCCTTGTTCCGTATAGGTAGATGAGACATACACATTATAAATAGATGATAGCTGAGCTGTTACTCACAAAGACCATTGTCATAAATAGCATTTTTCCTGGAACATCTATATCTAGATATATAGGAAAATAAATGAACTATAATGTTGTCTCACATTATCTCTGGATGATGAATGCCAAGTGATTCTAATGTTCTTCTTTGTGCTTATCTGCAGTATCCAAATTTTCATAATATACTGTATTGCTTTTGTAATAAGGGGATCAAAAACAAGTCAACTCTCCACAGAGAAGAAATGCCTGGTTCTGAAAGGAAGTTTGGCTTGTGGCTGAAATAACAAGACCTAGAAATTAAGTAACACTTCCCAACTTGGGCCAACTAAGCAGACAAATACAAGCATGAAAATTTCTGTTGAACTATGCCACCTGCCACCCACCCCCCCAACCCCGCACCGCCCCTCACAGGAGGGCTAAGAAATCCTGGAGATGCCTACGGAGGGCTCCTACTGAGAAGTGTCAACAACTGAGAAGTGAAGGAAGGTCCTGGTGGGTAAGAAAGGGAGCACCGATTGGGGGAGCCATCAAGTGCCAAATACTGTGTTAATGCTTTGTGGGTCTTATCTCTGATCTTTACAAGGACTCTCTGACAGATCGAGTATAATCTCCAAATAACAGATGAAAAAACCCAGGCTCAGAACCAAGAGCTCATCTCTCTCTGATGTTTACCTTTATCCAAACCTCTTTCCCAAATCACGAGTTGTTCTTGCTTCTAAAAGCTCATTTTTAAAATACCTGGACAGACTGAAAATGTACAATAACATGAATTTTAAAAAGCTATGTTTACCATGACAACTAGATTGAGAGATTTGTAACAATAAGCAGTCACTAATGTGTTCTTAACATCACACAACTTCTGCATCAGGATATAAATTCATTGAAGTATCACTTGTGAGATTCTAGTTGTTTCTAAGATAAAACTATTCATTAGGCCATATATTACTAAAAGTGTCATACATTTGATCTTGTAGAAAAAGAGTAAGTTATTATTACTAATAACGATTTCAACTAACAATTACTGAGTGGCTGTTATGTATCTGGCACTCAAAAACTCAATGCATTATTTAATTCTTAGTGTGTGGTAGATCTGTGAACCACACAGTATCCAGTAGTAATGTTCACTCCCTGCCCACCACCATGGGCAGAATATACTTTCCTACCCTTTGGCTGTAGATGTGTCTGTGTGGCTTGCTTTGGCCAAGGTATGTTAATGGTGGCCAGTGTGATGTGGCCAAAGGCTTGAAGGTACTTGCACAATTGTGCTTGTCTTTTGTGCTTCTCCCATCACCATAAGAACATCCCTGGGCTAACTGACTGCTTCCAGGAGGAAGACATGAGTTGCATGGCCAGAGTCTCTCCCAAGCCGAGCCTTCTCAGCCTGGTGCAACCTAGATCAGCAGCTGACAGCTGATCTACAGAACGTACAACTGAGTCCAGACTACACCAGGGCTCCTACTGTACTCCAGACACATGAGACTAATAAATGCTTCCAGTTGCCAGACAGTTTAGATTTTTGTAATTGTTAGGAACCAATAGTAAAGGGATACAAGCAGTATCCTATAAGGGGGGAATTATTTTAAAATGAAGAAAGTTTGGCGAAGTTATGTAACTGGAGTTCCCATCTGAGTCTAAAATAAAGCCTTCATGCTGAAGCTCACAATGATTAGTCAGTCAGCCAACCATTGAACCCAATATTTAATAAGCACATGGTGTGTGCTAGGTGCTGTCCATGGTGCTGAGAGTGTACCAGTAAACACAACAAAAATCCATGAACTTCAAGGGTTTTGTTTTGCTAGGGAGGACAGGAAAAGAGCCACGGCTTTACACATGACTAAAGAAAAGAAGGTGACCAGAGAAACTGACAGTAAATAGATAAGCAAGAGTAAAAACTTTAGGATGGGAATGAGCATGGTATGTTTGTAGGGGGGGGGGGGGGGGAGGGGATCATAACGGCCAGGGTAGTTACAGGAGGAGAGTGGAGAGAGGAGACACGAAGAGGCAGATAACACTGAGCCTGTGGGCTACAACAAGGAGCCTTGATTCAGTACTGGTTCTAACTGGAAGCCACCATAACGTTGTGAGTACAGGAGAAAAATGTTCTAGTTACCTACTTCAGAAAAATTTTGATAGCTGCTTTGCAGTGGGCAGACTCCAGAGAGCAAGGCTAGAGACAGAGAGACCAGGGAGAGAGCTCTTGGAGCTGTCCAGGTGGGAAATGGTTGGACTGGATTAGAGTGGTGGCTGTGGAGAGGCTGAAGATTGTTTCCTAATTGCATCTCAAATTCAAAAACAGTCCTAACTTCCCCAATTCTAAAATAGACTTGGCTTCAGCATGCCTGAGCAAAAACATTTACCAATTTAAGGGCCAAACTAAATTGTGAAAAATCTCTCAAAATATTTGCTTAGAGTAAAAAGTAAAAACACACTTAGCAGTTGTGAATTAGTCATTCGCCTAAGGTGGGTGATAATTTATGCCACACTTGTAGTTGAAAAAGAAATTTACATTTACACTGAAATCTATACATTTTTTTCCCCAGCGATGGGCTAATTGTGTTTGTTGAATTGTTTCAAGTTACTATGGGCTGGGGGAATTGAGCACCTATTTGCAAGGCTATAGGGATTAAATTAGATAAACCCAAAGGAAATGTAATTGGTAAATTGGGAAATACTGTACGAGTATATGAAGTATTATCTAAGGCACTATGAAAGATTAATGGACAGAGGGTCAATTTGAAGCTTTAAAAATAAAAAATGAACTTAAATTTGATCCTGAGTACCCTGGAGCCAATAAACAAATGCTTTTCAATAAACAAACAACAAGAACATTATATACTTGTTCATCTGCTTCAGTTTCGCTCTAGATCACCAACAGATTAAGGTGCCACCTTTAAGAAAAGTTATGAAGATCAGATTTTTATCCTATTCTTTTTTTTTTCAGTATGAAAACATGTTTTGCAAATTGCAATGCTCCTTACTAGTCTCAAACCAAGGACCCAAGTTGCAGAACAACCCAACAGGTGTCTTTTGTTCGGTCCAGGTAGGGTGTAAGGGATTACACTAGAAATCCACTTTTTAAATTTTTTTTCAACGTTTTTTATTTATTTTTGGGACAGAGAGGACAGAGCACGAACGGGGGAGGGGCAGAGAGAGAGGGAGACACAGAATTGGAAACAGGCTCCAGGCTCTGAGCCATCAGCCCAGAGCCTGACGCGGGGCTCGAACTCCAGGACTGCGAGATCGTGACCTGGGTGAAGTCGGACGCTTAACCGACTGCACCACCCAGGCGCCCCTAGAAATCCACTTTTTAAATGGAAAGACTTCATCTAAAAAACAGATTTCCAAATTCCATTTTAAAAAGGAATGAGAAAATTTGGCATATTCCTATGTTGAGAAAAGCTGCCATTGTTAGACTGAGTTTGTAATCTTCTGTCTTGCTTCCTGTTGTTCTCCAAACATGAAAGATACGTTGCCAATTAGCTTCACACAATACAGTGTTTTCTTATGACAGAGGACTATTAATTTTTACACCCACCATGATCAGAAGTGGGAACATGACTACTAGACTGTGTTGGCCAAATGTTCTAGGGCCCAGCCTGCTTCCTTCATGTAGAACCACCTTCCAGCCCTTGGGTTAATAGCACTGATCTTTTCATGATTCACAATACTCGAGGTAAATGTGTGGAAAATGGAAGGAACCCATGGAGAGCAAGGCAGAGATTTACAGGTTTAAAGCACAGACATTCGGTGGATCTTCACTATAACTTGAGCCCCACAGTGTCCTGATTAAAATGCCCTAGCTCCAGGAGCACTGTCACTGAAAGTGACTGCTGGCTCTGATTCCAGTGGAAGCTTGCCAAAAATACACTCCCACTTAAGAAAATTGAATATGATTTTGCAAAGGGGATGGCCAAACTTGGTCTTGATATGACAAAGACGTGTGCTCAAATGGCTCGCTCAGGGAAAAGGTCCAGCGTGGCCTATGAGGGCACATCTTCAGGGTTTGAAGAAGTTCCTCAAGTGACAGCAACTTTCAAAATCAAGATGATCATAAAGACTGAATTGTACTTAATACAAAACACTAGGGTTTTTTTTTCTTTCTTGTTGGATATTTTGGAATTTTCCCGGAACGCATCATGTAAAGGTATGTTCCCATGAATTTTTATTTACATTCACACTTTTTCCTATGAAGACACCCTCAATGACAATTTAAAATTTAAATTATCATTTAAAATTAAGGTAGAGAATGATCTAAGAAACAGAAAATAAAAGTTTTACTATATAGTGATTATTTTAAATCTTGTTGAGAACACAAAGACCTCTTTGAGACACTGATTTAAAAGCTATTAACATTTTCTACAGGAAAACAATAAAAAGACACATACAGTTGCCTATGTGATGTCACAGGTAGAATATCTCTTGAATCCACATTAGAAATTACCATCTCTGATCATGCAAAGTTCAGTAATACAGCATCAATGCTAAGAATAAGGAGCATGGGGTCAACTTCCTGGAGCTGATTCTGGCTCAGCCATGGCTGTATGAACATTTGAGCCTCGAATTTCCCCGTCTACCAAATAAGAACAATGTGAATCCATAACTCATGAGCTTGTTTGGAGGATAAGTGAGCTGAATTCATACCAAGTGTTGGAATAGTTGCTGGCACATGGTAAGAGATCGATACATGTTTGCTGAACATTTACTTTCTGATTTAATACTGGCTGTGCTACAATTTTAATGAAAACCTTCAAATGTATTTTATATTGGCATTCCTAACAGTTTAGGTTAATGACAAAGAGAATAAACAGAATAGTTTTCTTTTGTTTGCTCTTTCATTCCCTTTCTTTCCTCCCTCCCTCCCACTCTCTCTCCCCCTCCCTCCTTCCATTCCTTCCTTCCTCTCTTCCTTCTATTTTCTTTCTTTCTTCTTCCTTTCCTTTCCTTTCCTTTCCTTTCCTTTCCTTTCCCCTTTCCTTTCCCCTCCTTTCCTTTCCTTCTTCCTGTCTACCTACCTACCTACCTACCTAAATAACACCAGAGCTGGAGATTCTGAAGTCTGTCTGTCTGTCTATCTATCTATCTACCTATCTATCTACCTAAATAACACCAGAGCTGGAGATTCTGAAAATCAAGTCACAACAGCAAGAGGTAGAGACAAAAGGAGAAACAAGACGAAGATGGTACATATGCAGGGCAGACCTGGCTCTCCATGTGAGGCAAGAATAGAAACATGTATCCTTTGCACCTGACCACGGATTCAATGATCCTGCCTCTGGCCAAGACAGGGCTGAAACAGCAGATCGACCATCTGACTGAGCTGTTCAGTCAGCTCTCCCAGTCAACTAGTCCGAGGGACCATATCAGTCCTATGCATGGCCCAAGTCTCATCACAGACCCAGTCCAGCTGGATGGCAGAGGCACACCAAGAAGAGTTAATGTTAAGCTGAATTGCCTTAGCACCGAGCACTGTGCAGGGTCACTTCTGCTGTTAGTTCAGCTTATCCCCAGCTAACAGCCAGGGGACCTCCACATGTCCAACTGTGCTGCAACACAGGGCATCCTATTTCTCTCGTGTGTGTGTGTGACTGAGGATGCTGGCTGAGGGAGGCTTTATCCACGAATTCAGTGAGGGCTAAGATAAAAGGGCCGGGGCGCCTGGGTGGCTCAGTTGGTTAAGCAGCTGACTGGCTCAGGTTATGATCTCATGATTCGTGGGTTTGAGCCCCACATCAGACTCTGCGCTGACAGCATGGAGCCTGCTTCTGATCCTCTGTCTCCTTTTCTCTTTCTTTCTACTGCCACCCCTCTATCTCTCAAAAATAAAAATAAACATTAAAAAAAAAAAGATTAAAGGGCCAACTTTTCCTGCCAAGAAGGTCTTCAACCCCTACAGATAGCCTCTCCTTTCAGGGACAGTGAATTCTAGACCCTCCCATGCCAGCTAGCCCCTGAAGAAATGCAACAGGTTTTGACTCTTGGGGGACTATGGTGGATTCAGGAAAAGGAATATTGGGGGTCCCTCGATCTTTCCTCTCATGCTCAGACACTAGGAACACTCTCCTTGTCGACATTTTGACTAACCTCTTTGCCACCTTCTGCCTTTTTCTGCACCATTAAAAAAAAAAAAAGTGATTTTGAGGGGAGTCTGGGTGGCTCATTTGGTTAAGTGTCAACTTTGCCTCAGGTCATGATCTCATGGTTCATGGGTTCAAGCCCCGCACCAGGCTCTGTGCTGACAGCTCATGGAGCCTGCTTTGGATTCTGTGTCTCCCTCTCTCTGTCTGCCCCTCCCCAACTCATACTCCGCCCCTCCCTCTCAAACATATATACACATTTAAAAAAATGTTTAAAAAAAACCTGATTTTGCAAATGTCTCCCATTTCATACATGAGGGAACTAAGGCTTGGAGAGGTCTAGTTACTTACTTAATGCCACACAGCTGTCATGTGGCACGGCCCAAAGTGTGCATCAAAAGTGCCTCCTTTTCCCATGATGACACACTATGCCTATTATTGGTATTTGTTTTTTATTTTTTTTTATTCAGACATTTATGTTCAGGCATGTCTCTGAATTTTGGGTGAATGCTTTTGTCAGTCCAATGACAAACAACTCATGAAATAATGATTTCCATGTGTTAGAGTGCATATATGATATGCACATATGTGTGTGCATGTATGTATATGTATGCATGTAGAGCAGTGAGCAGTGGTTCCCTGCAGGGGGCAATCCATCCCACATCCCCAACAGTTGGCAGTGCCTGGGAGAATTTTTTTTATTGGTTTGACTGGGGTGTGTGTGCTAATGGCATCTAGTGGGTAGAGGTGAGGGATTCTGTTAAATATTCTATAATGCATAAGGCAGACCATCCCACCCAAAAAAAATTCTCAATCCACGGTATCAGTAATGCTGAGGCTGAGGAACTCTATTTACAAACATACATATATACATATTTATGTACTTGAACACTCACTCATGTATTCATATACATATACATATCATAAATATGTTACACATAAATACAATCCATATACACTACTGTATATATATTATATGCACATGTATATGCATATACATGTGTGTGTGCATATACCATCTATATGTATATATGTATATGTATATGTATATGTATATCTATATATCTATATCTAGGTGAGGGAATGGGGAGAT
>NW_024412453.1:13792665-13801697 GCF_014898765.1 Herpailurus yagouaroundi
GGAGATGGATGTGTGTGTTTGTGTATATGCAATTGTATCTCCCCATTTGTATAATATTCATCTTCCAGGTACAGATTTTTCATAATGCACTCTTTTTTTTTAATTTTTAAATGTTTATTTATTTTTGAGAGACAGGGAGAGACATGGCATGAGTGGGAGAGGGGCAGAGAGAGAGGGAGACACAGAATCTAAAGCAGGCTCCAGGCTCTGAGCTGTCAGCACAGAGCCCAATGAAGGCCTCGAACTCACTAACTCATGACCTGAGCCAAAGTCAGACGCTCAGCTGACTGAGCCACCCGGGGCACCCCTCATAATGCACTCTTACTAGAAACATGATGAAAGCAAAGAAGAGACATACTTTTTCTTTGCCATAATGTCTAGATACCTAAAAATATTTTGAACAGCTCTCTCACAATGTGCCAATATAAACCAAATCCATAAAGGTCCATGCCATACAGGTTTTGCTGTGAGATTTTCATTTCAAAATGTCCTGTCCAGAAACATGCTAGTCATGTTGAATGAACCAAAGGGTTTAATTAAACGACCACACTCGGATGTTGGAGTGCATAATTTGCCCAGTGAACTGCAAATCCTCTAATACCACAGGGAATCTCATACTTTTTCCAAGACAGTTCACGGGGCCAGGAAGTGACTTGCTCTCTGCTTGGGCCACATCCATTGCTCAAGCTGTGAGGAATTAAAATAAATACCAGCACGAAAATGGAGGAGCCAGAATTCAGCTAATGAGTATGAAAACACAGTGGCAATCCATGTTCCAGGCGGGGTAATATGTTTCAGGATTCTGAATAATCAGTCCTCTGGTGGGGTTCTCATTTTACACATGCAAGAGATACTTCTTTCTTAGTCCCCCTGGCCAGAAATGGCGATCTGATATAAACACTAAAGCTCTACTTCATAATAAAATATTGCTTCCCCGCCTAAACCCCATGGCTTTGTTTTCAACATAGCCAGAACTGATGTTCCTGCACTTAAGGCAATGGCCTGGTAAAGTGTGGGGAAAAGTGAAATGCCACGTCAAAGTGCTGTTTACTTGTATTTATTTACTGTTGTAAACCTTTGTTTAAAGTATTTATTTTATTTATTTTGAGAGAGACAGAGAGAGAGAGAGAGAGCGCGCAGGGCAGAGAGAAAGGGAAAGAGAGAATCCTGAGTTGTCATCACAGAGCCCGATGCGGGGCTCAAAATCACAACTGTGAGAATCATGACCTGAGCCAAAATCAAGAGTCAGATGCTTAACCAACTGGGCCACCCAGGAGTCCCTGTGATATTGTTTTTAGAATCTAAAGTAATATCAATACTACAAGAAAAAGTTTAAGAAAACAATATCCACATAGAGAAATCAACATAGTAAATTAGCATACTTGTCTTTTGTCTTTAATAGGTATCTTTAACATATACTATATGTACCAACTGGGGATTTTTTTAAAAACTGTTCGTGTTTTAGGTTCCTGATCTACAAAATACATAAGTATAGAATACTTCTATAAGTGTAGAATAAATTTTTTATGAATAACAGTGAATAAATATATGTAAAATACTTAGAACAATGTCTGATACACAATGTTCCATACATGTTTCATGTCTTCATCTTATTATTATTATATCTTATAATTTCAACAAGTGTCTTGTTTTTGAAATTCCAAGATATTTGAAATATTAATCAACATTAAGAAATATTCTCTTTGAACACAGTGAACTATGTGGACTCCGTCCAAGTAGTTAGATGAATGTAAATAATATTTATTTTCTTTCTACAAGCCACATGCCCCATTTTCATTCTTAAATGAGTTTTTGCTGATTCAAAGGAACACACACAAAACCTCAGCAAATTCCAATAAGCTGTCTATATCAAGACTCCAGAACAGCAAAATAATACTTAAATTTAAGACAAATGTGTTGTCACAGTCTTAAAAAGTTGGCAACAGTACTCAAAAGATTCTGGTGCTTTCTGATCTCATCTTATTCTTCCACAAACACAAAAACTGGGCTTGACAGTCCTATGATTGTACTTTTTGAGGCTTCACCCCAGGTGATTCTATATTTTTCTGAGGACATCCCATCATCCAGAGTCCCTCATAAACAGAGAAGTAGCCCACAGTGGTATCAAACTGTGTTTCAGGACTGGCGAGGGAGAAAAAGGGTAATGGAAGGAAACGCTTATGAATCTTATTATAGCTTTTGAATTTGGAAGATTCACAAGGTAGAGAGAGGACAGAAATGGGGTTTCCTAGTGATGTGATGCTTCGCCCAGGGTTGGAAGGATGAGGAGGGTTTATCTAGGTAAACGTTCTAGGCAGAAGAAAAGGTTCAGCCAAGACCTTCAAGAACTTAGAGAAGGGTAGTTGTCTCTGGTGCAGACAGTAGAATTTATTTTCCAAAGTCACACATATGGAAAGGGGGTGAGATGGAATATTAAGCCAGTTTGGTCCAAAACCGGAGTCTGAGTTATCTGCTTTTTAACTTTGCTCATTCCATTCTGCTTTAGGCTAATGAGACACACAGACAGACAACAAATATGTAAACAAGGTACAATCTGTGCAGCATCTAGCACAGAGCCTGGTCTTTAGACAGAGCTATGTAAGGATACATTTATGTTATTACCTATTACTTATCATTATGTACAGTATGCTCAAATAAGGGCACGACCAAAGTCCATTCTGCACTCCCTAGTGATCCATCCAAACGCTAAGTGGACATTGAGGAAGAAAGGGCAGAAGGGGCTTATGGTCCAGAGGGTAGTCTTCTGAATGACAAGGCAAGTGCCCAGATGCCAGGCAGGGAAAGTTATTTTCTATGATGGCATCTGGCATGCTGGCCTATCCCACTGACATTTGTGTTGGCTGCTGTGGTGCTGTCCCTGGGAAGTTTAGGAAGCAGCTGGCTGTGCCCCAACCCCACAATGCTTTCCACCTCTCCTGAATCAAGCTGATGGGTAACGCAATAACCTCTACTAGTGAAAGAAAGGCTCTTCTCGTCCCAAGCCAGCCTCTCCTACATCCACTTAGTATCCAAGCTACCACACAGAGGCAGTCTGCTCATGATGTCGTGTGGGATCCTACCAACAAGTGTTCCAGACAAAGAAGACTGCTCACCACCACTCACACCAATGATCCTACTCTATTTGCTGAGAAACAGAAATGTTGACAAACCCAGGTACTGTGACTAGACTCTTCCCTAGCACTGACTGCACTTTGAATGACTGCTGAATAATTCAAAACCCCACTGCATGCTTACTTACAGTGGCTGAGGATATTAAAAAAAATGTAAAGTTTCTAAATTACTTCTAAAAATAACTACCAAAAAGCCACATAGATGTATCACTATTTGGGAAGTTGACTATAATATGCTACCTTACAAAGAGTAAGCTATTCCCACTTTAGAGATATCAATTCACATGATAGCAATTGCCCAAACAGATGGGCAAAAAGCCAAAAGCAGGATCCTAAAGGCAATGGGATGGATGCATCTGGGAGCGACGGGACAGAAAGATATTCTGCCAGATTTTACTGCAGGCGAGAGGAAAAAGATATTCTACCAGATTTACAATAGTGTCTGTGCAGTATGCAATCTCAGAACCACCTAAAAAGAGGCTGTGCTCTCTACATACAATGGCGAGGGGAAATTTGCTATACTTTTTGACTACGTGGCATTCTTCTCTCCCTAAAATAGAGTTGAAGCAATACAGTGTTAAATAGATCCCACTAACCCTGGTTCACCCTGAAAACATGGGCTGTTAGGGCTTCTCCTTCTGAGATCTAAAATATACCAATTGAATATTTGCTTTGATTTTTAAGCTATTAAACATGGGCAAGTTAATGCTTAATGGTAGCATTATTTAGGTGTCTTATGGTTTGAAACACAAACCAGAAAATTCTGGAGTTTCTGAGATGCTGAAGAGTTGAACTAAGTCCAGGTAGACCATGGCCAGGACCTTTGTGATCTGAGGGGTTATTTAAACAAGATGCCCATATGCTGGCTAAATCCCTCTGTCACTAATCCAGCCATGGTGCAAACCAGAAAACGCACCTTTCCTAATGAATATTGAAATTGGCTGTCATTAAGAGAGAACACTCACAGGAGGGCAACGAGACAGTGATCAATATTCATATGGATCCATGCTGCCTCATTGATTAACAGTCTTTAACTGTAAAAACTAGAATGGCAATAATAAAGTATTATTTTCAGTGCAGGCTGATACAGGGTATTACTTAGATTTAAACTTTTTTTTTTTTTTTAATTTTCAGAAAGTCTTAATAAATAAATTGCCAGTAAGACAAAAAGGATGGCATTTGTCGATGCCTCGACAGGATATTCTTTTTTTTTTTTTAACGTTTATTTATTTTTGAGACAGAGAGAGACACAGCATGAATGGGGGAGGGTCAGAGAGAGAGGGAGACACAGAATGTGAAACTGGCTCCAGGCTCTGAACTGTCAGCACAGAGCCCGACATGGGGCTCGAACTCACAGACTGTGGGATCATGACCTGAGTCGAAGTTGGACGCTTAACTGACTGAGCCACCCAGGCACCCCTCAACATGATATTCTTAATGTCACATGAGAACGCAGTGTAATATTCATCTCAAAAAGGTTTGTTCATCCCTAGTCACAGCTGCCTATCAACTCAAAGAGCAGAAAACAGCCCCCTTACATCCATTACACCTGTAACCCATTCACTGTCTCTATGGAATACAGATAGGAGGGCTCGCTTTATTAGCTCCTCTTTATTAGTTTATGACATCAACATTTAAGAAATGAAGATCTTAAGTCAAAATGGCTTGCTGTATAGTATCGCTATCTGTTCTTTTCAGCTCAGTCAGCCAGATACTGTTACTCCTCCCCACCCCCCACCCCCAGATACACACCCTGCTCTAAGCCAAGAGATTCTACTCAACACGGTCGGGCTGGGTCCTCCACTTTGCCAATCTTGGACAAGTCACTGACTTTCTGTAAGACCCACCCCTTAAATGTAAAATAAAAATTCTTAACGCCAGAAGTCTTCTCTCCTTTCCAAGGAGTGCCAACACTTCAAAGCACTTTGAAAATATATGATGCCAAATGAATGTTTATTATTAGTGTGACGACTACCGATGTGTGTAGATTTATATGCCTCTTAAAGAACCTTTGCTGTTTTACATTCTCCCTTCCAGTGAAGCATGTCTTGCAGAGAAGAATTCCACCATGACACTTTGACTCACCTAGCAAAAACTCATTAGACAGTCCCTTTTTTGGACTGCAGCGGTAGAAATAAATTTCTTGGATCCAAGCTATAAAAGCAAGTCTACAATAGGTCTGTGAAAATGGAATTGGGAGATGTTCGTGAATAATTCTTACGGGATATATAAAATTTCTATCCATTAAATGCTAAAAAAAAATCCAAGTACCAAAAATGGGGTGCCTTCCTTTTTTTTTTTTTGGAAATTGAAAATTATTTTGAATGTAGTCTATTACGGGCTTCTGATTTCTCCATTCAGGACAAGGTATTTGGAAAAACAACAAGTTTGCTATTTCTTTGTCATCGTGTGCGTGTAGAAAAGTTCATTTTTTATGTGTTTAATATGACCCAAGACGTGGTATTTATATTCAAGGCTGAAGGCAAAATCTTGGGGCTAGCCCCTCTTCTTTATGGGGGAAGGGGCCTTAGTTTACAGATGGCATCTTTCTGTTTTATCTTTCACTGTCCAAGGAGAGCTTTTCTCCCCTTGTGGTTTTGCTGGCCAATGGATGGAACCCAAACCGAATGCATTTCTTGTCCTCGCTCACTCTCACACCTCCATGTTACATATGCAACAAGAACTTGCTGGAAGAGAAACCATTGAGGAGCTAATCCTTGTTTTTTTTTCTCAGAAGGGTTCCCCTTGATTTGGCCTGAGACACCCTTGACATCAGCACAGGAGGCTTACAGTCCCTTTGCAGCAACACCCCAATTCGACGGTCAGGCCCACGCATCTTATGAGAGTGTCAGATGGCAAAACACACTTTTGTGAATAGAGCTGAATGCAACGGAAATAAAAGAAGCATTCTCGTGAAGTAATTTCCAGGCTGCCTTTTCATGGTAATATGACTCCTTGGGGTCGTCTCAGTTTTGCTGAAAATGAAAAGTATCAAAATAGAATTAAGCACCTTTACATCTATTCTCCTAGGACCAGTAGAGCCAGTCAAGATGGAAATTTGTCCATTGGCTAAACAGTCAGAATAGCTCCCGCCAAGCAGTGATTGACTTTTTGGCTAAGCTCAGCAGAAATGAAGCTTGTGGTCAATTAGCTTTTCCCTTAATAGGATTGTGTTGGGCAAAATAAAGTAGAGAAAGAAGTTGGAGGGAAAACTGTCATTTAATGAATTCCCAGATGTTGTCATGTTTCCCTGAGACATACATCATAAATAAAAGAAGGGTTCAAAGTTCAACGGCTGCCACCTTGTGCTAAAGTCACATTCCTTGTTGAAACGGCAGAGAAACAGCAGCACATCCAGAAGGCAAATCATAAGTGCATCCCATTAATCATTCTACCAATTTGTACTTTAGGGGAAAGCAGGCTTTGTGGCATTTTTAGGACAGTGATGATGATGATGATGATGATGATAATAATAATAATAATAATAGTAATAATAATAATAATAATAATTATCAATACCACACATTGATCTTATTTAACAAGAGTTGGTTGAGGGCCTGTCATATACCAAGCATCATGTTAGCCAGTGACACTGCATTCATGAAATGAGATGGACAAAGAACAAAAAGCAAGTCAATTTTAAAAAATTGCCGATGATAATAAGAGCTTGACGCAAGTGAGCAGGGTGCCACGGCAAAGAATAAAGAAGGGCTGGGGTCACTGGTTTACAAAGGATAGTTGGGAAAAGTCTTTGAAGAGGTGGCTTTTCAGCTGAGGTGTAGCCAGTCTGAGATGAGTGAGAGTCAGCGGGATCAGAACGAGAAAAAGAAGGGATGAATTTAGTGAGGTTGGCAGTAGGCAGACTTTGAGTGTCAGATGAAGGTGGTTGGAATTAATTCTAACTTCAGTGGGGTTTTTTGGCTGAAAAGGGAAACGGTCCTATGTGCATTCTGACATGGGCTCTTTGGCTGTTGGGAGAAGAATCCGGTAGAAGCAAAGGGAAGAGACCAGGGAAAGAAGACCAGTGCAGTGGTCCAGAAAATGGTGACAGCAGCCTTGATTGATGTGGAAGGTCTTGATTTTTTTCTTAACTATTTAATTTTTTTTAATGTTTATTCATTTTTGAGAGACAGACTGTGAGCAGGGGAGGGGCAGAGAGAGAGGGAGACACAGAATCCTAAGCAGGCTCCATGCTCCAAGCTGTTAGCACAGAGCCTGACGCAGGGCTCGAACTCATAAGCCATGAGATCATGACCTGAGCTGAAGTTGGATGCTTAACCAAGGCGGCACCCAGGTGTCCCTCTTTTTAATTATTTTAAAGGGAGCATTTCAGTATCCATCGACACATCCACAATGTTGTACAACCATCACCACTGTCCAGTTCCACAATGTTTCATTATTCCAAAAGACAATGTCATACCCATTAAGAAACTGCTGTCCCCATCACACACACCCAGCAACCACTCATCTGCTTTCAGTTTCTGTGGATTGACCTATGCTGGATACTGGGTATTTCACACAAATGGAATCGTACAATATGTAACATTTTGAGTCTTGCATCTTTCACTCAGGTGTTTTTAAAGTTCATCCACCTTGTAGCAGGTGTCAGTACCCCATTCCTTTTTTATGGCTGAATAATAGTCCACTGAGTGGATTCATTGCATTTTGTGTACCCATTCATCCTCTGATGGGTATGTGGACTGCTTCCCCATTTTAGCCATTGTTAAAGGTACTGTTGTGAACATTCACGTGCAAGTGTGTGTTTGAGTTCTTGTGTTCAGTCCTTTTGGGGAACAACATAGGAGTCAAATGGCCGAGTCATGGGGGTGATTCTAGAATTCTATATTTAACTTTTTTAGGAACTTCTCCTTGCCTTTTACACATCTGGCTAGGATGATGAGTGTTCTGGGTAAAATGCTTGTTCACAGAGCCATGGAATAGCAAACATAGATGTTTTCTTCCATCATTACAGATACTCATTCTCTAATACTCCAGTTCTGTCACACTGCCCACAGTGACCCATTCCTGACTTACTCTTGTTGGTTTCTGGATGGACACAAAGCCCAGGGAAAATCAACCCTAGTCTTTCTTTCTTGCTTTGACCAGGTATCAACAAACAAACAAACATGTCATAACTTTCTGGGTTGTTCTCTTGGTAGGATGGGAGTTTTGAGCCATAGTCTTCTCTTTGGTATCACGTAGAGAAAACCCACATGATCCAGATAACCATAAGCCGTCCACACTGCACCCTGGAAATACAGGTCATGCAGAATACTTTCCATTCAACAGAAAAGACCCGTGATGCCCATGATGCCAGAATGACAGCTCTAGTTCCACAGCTGGTAAATACAAATCCTGGGGCTTGAACCTGGTCATTTGGACCCCATAGCTCCAAAGCCCAGTGATTGGCTGCCTGGTATCAGAGGGTAAAATTACACTCAGCAACTTTGGGGAGAACAAACTTGTTCCTCTAAAATGAGGAACTATTGGTTGTCTAGGAATAAAATGACCAGCCCTGATTAGTAGCAATGCTGTTGAGTAGAAACAAACTGATCAAAGAGTGTGGAGAAAGTTTAAGTCCAAAGAGCAAAAATCCAACAGCGTAAATTCACGCTGGCTAGCATAGGTGGCCTTGAGGTCACTTTTAGCTCCAAGTGCCTCTCTCTTTTATAGTTAACGCCTCAACCGATTTTCAGGAACAAGTTCAAGGATGAACACATCAAAAGCCAGGGGTAGAACCCAACTCCATCACTTTGTCTGAGAAATAAAATCAACCCAGCTTTCCTTCCTTCACCGACTGGGGGAAGAGGAGGAGTGACTCTGTCAACCAGTGTTTCATTATAGTGTGACGGACCAGTGCTTTCCCACGTGTCCTGATCCAGTGCCCGAAATATGTGGGGT
>NW_024412453.1:13801797-13804173 GCF_014898765.1 Herpailurus yagouaroundi
GGAATGAGTAAACAAATGAATGAAGGAGAAAAAATGGTGAGGAGAGGTATTTATTTTCATTTTCCTCCCTCCCCTCCTTCTTTCTTCCTTCCTTCTCCCCCTCCCTCCATCCCTCCCTCCCTTCTTTCTTCCTTCTTTCCTTCCTTCCTTCCTTCCCATCCCATCCCATCCCATCCCATCCCATCCCATCCCATCCCATGACACTAATGTTTTCATCTATCCAGTTCTGAATAATGGAGTTACCACACAGGGAAACGTAACCAGGCCACCTCTGTATGTCCTTTATAGGGCAAGGCCCAATACATCGTTATCTTTAGGGTTAATGTAAAGAAAGCCTAGTAGTTACATTTCATTTTTTAAGGAAATTTGGACCATCTGAGGGACTCACCAGCTTAGGAGGAAAAAGTATGTCTTTGTGAAAGACTTTAGCGTCTTGCAGAGGATTGCAGTGAATTATTGGGACACTGCAAGGTTTAAGACTGATGCTTTCTGAAGCATGAAAGAAGTATCTGTAGCTTTTCCTTTTTATGTTTAAATTACTTTGCTTCTTACTTGACTACTTTTTCTGACCTTTTAGTGTGCTGCCTTTTTTATATTTCTCCTTGAGTTCCTTAACCATTTTTAAAAGTAGTTTAGATACATCTCTTATGAGTTCTTCTTTCTTAGCCTTCTGATCCTCATCCTTTTGGCTCATCCTCTCCTCACTTGACCCTTCCATATAAAGCCTTGCAATATTATTATACTCTTTGCCCTACTCCATCCATCTTCTTCTATTTCTTGCAATGCAATAGATAATGTGAAGCTATGGATCTATAAAACACTCACTTCTCATTTTCAAGCGAACATGAAGTTATGACCAAGGGTTTCTGTTTGTAATCCATTTTCCCCCAAAATGAATGTAATGGGAAACTTGGTCAAATCCACTTAACCTCTTGCACAGTTCACCTTGGGATTCATGTTCTTCATGCTGTCCTGCATTGAGCTTTGACAGGATAGAGTGAGCCAATAGGGTGCAGAGAGAAAAGAAAAATTTGAGAATCCTTTTAGACCAAGATCTGAATCAAGTCTCCAAAACTTCACAGCTGTGTGGTCTTGGGCAAATTACCTGACCTCTCTGGTTTCCATGTTCCCAATCTGTAAAACTTGGTTGATATTACCTATCTCAACGAGTCACTGAGGACATTAAATTAAATAATGACACCTACTTAGAACTACCATATAATGGATACTCAAGTTATGGAAGACTTAACGATGATTTAGGCTTTTAATCAGTAAACATTTACTGAACTTGTTTGATAATGGTAGAGGGAGGAGGAAATGAAAAAGAGGCTTCGATTTCCTTTCTCATGTGAATTATAATCACTACAGTTTGGGTTTTTTTTTTTCATTTTATCTTCGGAATAAATACAATCTTCAACCCCGACCAATAGTAGATTTTCATCCATTCAACAAATAGTGGGAACCTACTGTGTGTGCACACAACAACGAGCAAAATCAGACACAATGCCTGATTTCATGGGACTCATCTGTGCTATGTTCCTAGAAAGCAGTGGTTCTCAGCCCAGCAAATTTTCCCATTGGTCAATGTCAGGAGAAAGGTCAGTTGTCACAACTGTATGCTATTGGTATCTAATGGGCTGAAGCCAGGGATACTGCTAAGCATCCTACAGGAGGGTCCTACATCCCTCAGGAGGGCCGGCCCCACAACAAAGAACAGTCTGACTGTAGAGAAACCCTGCTATAAGGGAGGGATAAGGATGACATAATCCATCATTAAGGCAAGGAGTAAAAACAGCCCAGACAGACTTCATCATTGCTTTGGGCTCTCCCAGATCCTAAGCTGCAATTATGAGATTAGGGTTTCCTGCAACTGCCATACAAAGGAAAGGATTCCTGGGTGCCGAGGCTAACTGGTGCGGCTCCTCCCAGAGGCAGGGGGATGGACCAAACGCCCACTTTAGTGCCTGCCTTTGCCTTCTGCTGCACTGACTGGCCTGGGGACGCTTGGGTGTGCAGCTGGCATCTTTGGCTTAGCATTTCAGTCAATGCTTGTGGACTCCAGAAGCTGCCGTCAGGGAGCCGATGAGACGCTGCAGAAGCAGCACTTCAGTAGAGATGGTTAGATAAATAATCCTGAATAAAATTGCATATTTTTAAGTGCTTTATTAATACAGTTGGGTAGAGAGCGTGCTAAATTCCTACACTGTGGAGATGAAGGCTAGGAGAAGAGGATTATGCGGAGAGCTAAATGAGAGGGGCCAGGGGAAGGAAAGGAGCAGGCAAAGCAAATTGCTCCCTTGCGTGTGTGTGTGTGTGTGTGTGAGAGAGGGAGAGAGAGAGAGAGAGAGAGAGAGAGAGAGAGAGAGAGAGAGAGAG
>NW_024412453.1:13804183-13823114 GCF_014898765.1 Herpailurus yagouaroundi
GAGAGAGAGAGAGAGAGAGAGAGAGAGAGAGAGAGAGAGAGAGAGAGAGAAGATACAGATACAGATACATGGATACAGAACACAGGATGTGCTTTGCGGCAGTTCAGGAGAACAGACTGACACAGCAGAGGTTACCGTATGCACAAGTCAAGTGACTTCACACTACTACACCAGGATTTGCCAACTCAAGTGTCTCCACTGCTGAACAGATCCCATAAATGACTGAAGCTGGCCAGGTGGGGACTTTGGAGGGAATGCAGAAAAAAATGCACTGCCAGAGGGGACAACCATATCCCCACTCTAGTCATTTACCTTGTAGAGAGTGGGAGAAGCCAGAAATTCACATGTTTATGGGAATGTTGTTATTTGGTCACACACAGGCACACACAAACACACACACCGCCACATGAGAAGAAAGGACTATATCCCCAGGTCATAAAGTCCACTGCCTTGTGAGCCTCAAGTTTAGAATATCCAGCTTGGATTTTATTTTAATGACATAATTTGTTCAGTTATTTGTTTTCAGAGGCTTTCCTAGACACAGAGACAGAGGTTCTGAAGTGACTTGGAAGTCCATATAATCCTCCTGGTTAGCTGTGACCTTAGACCCATTGCTGAGTTTTTCTGTGCTGCCTTTTCTGGTTTGGGAGTTTGACTCTGGAAGATCTATTTTACAGAGTTGTTGTAAACAGAAAATAAGCTAACTGTGTAAGCACTTAGCATTGTTCCAGTATCAGACAGAGCTACCAGATGTTGTCTCCTTTCTCCCTAAGGAGATGTAGTTGAAAGCAGTTGATATGGCAGACAAGGGAAAAATCCAGAATTTTGTCCTCAGAACAAACACACAGGCAGGTGGAGTGTCAATGCAGGCTGCCCCCCATACAACTTCTTTCTACCTGCTTCCCTTAACGGAGGCCCCATAGCGGATGTTAGTCCCTTACGTCTGCCAATAATTCCTTCCCCCTTTCATAAGAATAACATCTTGTATTTCTTTGAAGAAAATCTCCTTCTCCACCCCTAGTCTTAGAAAGTATAGTATACAACTTTTAGTTCATATAAGGTCTTAGTCATCCTTGAATTCAAACCTGTCTACTCAGAATATCCCATGTTTCAGACCAGAATAATGGGTTCAAGGATGGGAATGGGATACAGGAGAACTATCCCTGGGATGTTGCCTTGCACAATTTGAAAAGAGGTAGTCTTTTCAGGCTGGTCTTGATAAAATGGTAACATCTCAGTCCAGAGTTGCAGGTAAACATCTTACCACCATTTAGGGATAATGTGCCATGCACTGAAGTCAACACCAAGTAAAGCAGTCTAGACAGACTTCAAGGCACATTCCTGAGGATGTCATCATTTGGCCACCTTGATCCAGCCATACCTGAAACCCAATTTGGAACATGAAATTCACAGTTTCAAAAGTACAACATGTTTCACTTTGGACTAAAGGCAGTTCTTTTTGTATTTCTGTCACTCATAAACTACAAAGTTTGCGGAAAAAAGCACCACTCCCCCATCCCAGCAGAGCAAGGACAAATCCCATTGCTTCACGTGGTTTGTGGAAGGCAGACAATCTGCAAACTAACATCTAGATTCATGCTTCCTCTTCTTTTATTGTATGACAACTGGGCTGAGCGCATGGCTTTGGAGAAAGACAGTTGGCAATCTAAGTCTTCCATCTACTACCTGGGGACTTTGAACAAGTTATTCGCAATTTCCTTATCTATATAAAAGGGACAACATCACCTTCTCTACTGGGTCATTGTGAGGACCAAACAAGATAACAATAACCCACTTCTTGAAACTCTGTCTGGATATCATACACTGGGCATACTGCTCTTCATGAAATGCTATTCCTAGAACAATTTAAAGAGCAGTGTATCCCACAAATGTCTTAACCTAGAAACTGACTTATAGCAGATGCTCAATAAAACAGACCATGTCATCACTGTCCTTCTCCTCGCCACTGACCTCTAGTGCAGAGGATCACCTGGGGATCACGGAGAACTTCAGATTCTGATTCAGGATGTGTGGGAGGGGAGCCTGAAATTCTACACTGCTACCCAGTCCCCACGCCAATGGTGCTGGTCTTCAGACTATACCTTGAATAACAAGGACTTAGGACACACAAAGCCAGGATAGCCCAAGTGAGAATCCTAACTAATTTCAGAATATTCCTTGCTCTTCCAAAACACAGCTTATTTGATCCTCTTACTTACTTTTAATCAAAATAAACATTGCCATTTGGAGACTGGCCTCTACCATATCCCAACACACACTCAACTGAAAATCTAAAAGTTTGAAATCTGGATGCCCAGACATCTATACCAATTAAATGAGAAGCTCTGAGGGTGGGGCCCAGGAGGCAGTATATGTGCACCTCTCTAGTTTGAAGGTAAGACTGAGACCCACTGGATGAGAAAGCCCCTGGAGAGGGACACCACAGGCCAAGCGTGACCCCATAAACTCCATGGGCAGAATTCAAATGGCACCAGGGCTGCTGATGACTTTCGATAGAGTGAATATATCGACATGAAACATGCTAAATGTTATTACAAGTCTTTAGAAACAAATTCCATAATTTCTGCCTGCCTGTGCTAAGACTAACATAAGTCATTTGTAATGGAGTATTAATAGTGTGGACCTGTTCCCATGAAGTTACTGCATTAAGCCACTTCTTCAACAGAGATTTTTTTTTTTTTTTTTTTTTTAGAAAAGGAGGGAGCCGGAGTAGAAAATGTTATTTGAAAACCTGGTTCCTGCAGGGGTGCCTAGGTGGCTCAGTCGGTTAAGTGTCTGACTTTGGCTCAGGTCATGATCTCACAGTTTGTGAGTCTGAGCCCTGCATCAGGCCCTCTGCTGTCAGCCCAGAATCCACTTTGGATCCTGTCTCCCCCTTTCTCTCTGCCCCTCCCCCACTTGTCCTCTCTCTCTCTCTCTCTCTCTTTCTCTTCCTCTCAAAAATAAACATTAAAAAAGGACAGTCTAGTTCCTGCAAAATCTACAACAATCAGCTTAAGAAATCAGTATTTGATTCCAATAGTCATAAATTTAAAGATATATGTTAATAATATATTTTTCTTATGTACCTGTAAATCATATTATTTCAGAAAGTACATAAGGCATATGAGAAGTCATTACCATCCCTACCCTAATATATGTCCACTTCAACTCAGTACGTTTAAACTATTAGGTGTGCTAACCAACCAGCCATGAGAGATATATGGATTTTAATAAAGAACTCACTACTTCTAGAAAAAAAATGTGTTCTTTTGGTTTAGGAAGTATCCCCATTTCTATCAGACAAAAACAAAAAAAAATTACCAAGGGCACCTTCTCTGCTTCCTGCTCATTCCACACTGAAGGCTCCATTGAGGGCAGAAATTGTATATTCTGCACTTCTGTATGCCCCATAATGCCCAGCAGTGTTTGCACCTAGTGGGGGGAACTGACTCAACATTCCTGCAGCTCTTAAGTGTGAGGCACAGAAA
The DNA here is from genome assembly GCF_014898765.1 of Herpailurus yagouaroundi. NCBI lineage: Eukaryota > Metazoa > Chordata > Mammalia > Carnivora > Felidae > Herpailurus > Herpailurus yagouaroundi. Next base: position 13,807,675 of record NW_024412453.1, read on the forward strand.
TGAATAGCCAAACCTGGAAGAACACAGTTTGGGAGTTAAGCAGACGTCGATGGAAGCTTGACCTGCAAGACTCTCAGCCAAGTCGACTCATCTGTACAATGGGACTTGTGCTAAGTACGTCCCACAGGTAAAGCTCTTAAGCATAATCTATCATGTTGTATTATTAACATTACCAATGCTAATTTATCACGATTGAATGAAAATGACACTTTGTCTTGGTTTCTCTTTTCACGTCTATCAATGTAGCCCACGATTAGACACCCATCAAATCCTGAAGCCTTCTCTGCTACTGACTGTCAAATTCCATTCTCAGAGAAAAATCCTTTTCCATGCTCTGAGAATTCGAGGCACAGGTGGTTTCACCTGGAACTGTGAGGATCCCCCCTAGAGGTCTTACCTCCTCATTACTCTAATCTCAAACTTGCATTCTTAGGCTGACCCAGCCATTAGTGATAACCTTCCTGGTCCTGGCTAATCCACCTGGGCTCCAGCTTCTAACCCGTGTAGATACAAGTGACCTGGCCTCACCCAGTTTGGTAGCTAACCTCCCAGGATGCTGCTGACATCTGAACAGAAATCTGTCCTTCAATCAGGCTTTAGCTCACAAGTCTGGGAGGAAGAAGAACGGAGCATAAGCCAGAGTGGCATGGCCACACTCCAGAGAAGTCTACACTGAATAAGGAGCGACCCTCACAGAAACAAATATACCATGAATGAGAAGTCTGCCTGGAAAAACTTAAGTGCATGAGGATCCTGGACAAAGACCCTTTTCTGTAAACCACTGAATAAAGCCTGTCCATGGTCCATAGCAATCTTTTGTGGTGAATGCCTTGGAGGGCTGATTGGAGGTGCATTGGTTCCTGCTTCTGATTTTAATCACAGTTGCTCTAGAGCACATATTGTGTGTCAGGTATTGGGTTAAACCTGACACATTATCTCATTTAATCTCCACAACGACCCTAAGAGGAAGAGAGGCTTTTAAGTGCTAAGAAACGTGTAAAAAGCACATAGTTCACAAGGGGCAGCAGGCAGATTTGAACTTGGGCAGTACAATGTAGAATGCCAGCACCACTGTGGGTACTGCCCCCCTGCCTCCCTGGGTCCCATTATCAAGAGAAAGTGTTAGCATTTATTAGGTGGTCACTTCCCTGCCCTGCCCACATTTTCAGGGGGAGGACAACTCATTTTGACAGAGCTCTGGGCTACCACCTGTCCTAACAGTTCAGTAAGAATGAACGAGAAAACACTCATTGCTGAGGAATGTATTAATAATTGGGACTGACACAGAAACTACGTACACAGCCAACCTGAGACTTCATACGTTAGGGCTGTTGGCCTGTCAAATGCAGCATTATGACTTCAATTGCTGAAACTTGCTGCATTCGTGGAAAATAAACAAGAAGAAAGAGGAACCTGATCTCCTATGTGGGCCACCTCTCCTCTGCTCCGGTCATTTCTGTGGCCCTGTCTTGCCTCCAGCTGAGCTTTTGAAATGAGGAATCTTTTTTTAGCTGGAATATTCACCGCCGCTTTTCATAAGATCAGCTGGAAGGACTGACACACGGTATTCAAAACTTGGCTTTGTGTCTTCACGAGGAAATTTTCAATGACTGACAGGTTGGCTGATAATGGTAAAAAATAAAATGCCGTCTCTCCACTTTTCCATCAGAGAAGAAAAGCAAGACTTAGATACCTCTTCTGAATTTCATGGTTTTTCTACCCATTTTGTGGTTGGACATGCTGAGACGTCGGGTCTTGTGCATGATGAAGATACATCAGCAACTCCTCCGGGAAAAGAAATCAATTTTTTTTCAGTGTGTTTGCTTTCTTGGGTCTCACTTCTGAAAGATGTGAACATTCCAGTGGATTAAAAAACTTCAACGGGCAGTGAATAGCCACACTGAAATCTTCAAGTGTGTGGATGTTGTGTGAAGGGTAATATAGAAAGAAAAGGGCTAAAAGTTAGAATCCCCCTTTTATAATTTGGTCACCTTGCCTTCTGAGACCTGCCTGGTGGCTGTGAGGCCCTTATTCTGACAATTTCCAAACTATTTCTTGGACTCTTGTAAGTGCAAAGCACCTGTCTGGGGTCAAACTCTCTAAGAAGCAGAGGTAGGTAGCTCTTGTAGAGACATCTAAGTAAGAGCCACCATAGAAAATGTAGCAATCAGATCAAAACTCAACTAGTCACAACTATTCTGGCCTCATCTCTGGGAACAAAGTGAACACACACTTCACAGTCTGACAACAAACCCATCACATGAAACTCTTCTTTGTTGGGGTTGTAGAACAACAGGTTGTTTTCTTAGCTGGACAGGTGTCTCTTTCTTACCACTTTTTGATATGCAAATTCATTTAGGTTTCCTGAGCACACATCCAATAGAACAGGTCCAGAAGTATACTGTGTCGTGACAGACAGAAAGAAAAATGGGATGTCAACGTTCTTGGAGATCAGAAGATCATGGGGACACCAGTGAAAGCCCAATGAAACTGTGGATCCTAGGGATACTCCTGATGTAATAGATTCAAAGTGGGTTTGAATTCCACTTAAGACCAGCATCCAAGATGACTGTAAGGCAGATCCAGAAACTACAATCTGAAAAATACTGCCACAAGTCATTTACAGAGCACGTAACTGAGAAGCATAGGGACTAGTCCAACCGGAAGGAAGGTGAAGCAATCTTACCTGGAAGTAATGTAACCAAAAGTGGTGTGGCTTCCAAGAGACAGGTCTACTACTAGGGTAATTCCCACAATGAGGACATAAAGCGGAACAGAAATGTGGAGAAATCTGAGAAAATTGCTTAGGAGGGTACACGTCGGCACCAAGACACCATCCTTCAGGAACCTGGGATAGGCAGTGTCTTCTCTGGCGCTCTAATGCGCTGCTCTTTCTGAGCAACAGATAAAACTGTTGACCTGTGCTTAGGACCACGCGGCATGAATGATACACGTTGTGAAAATGGAACCACACTCAACGTGATGAGGTGCTAGAACCAGGAGAGACAGACAGGAACTGAGGTCCACTATGGGGCACCACACTGAGTGGTCTCTCTCTGCTCACTTCACAGGATGCTCTCCACTAACACCAACAATTCCCCCCCTGGTACTTGTGCTGTTATGGTTATTGGGAGCGGGCACTTGCAGGCTACATAGGTAGAATTGTTGGGTCTTATTGGCCTGGCACACATAATTGAGTTCTTTCAGGTTAAATACGTGAATGACGTGACTCCACTGTAGACGCTTTGATTGTAAAATGAAGCTTAATTGGACGAGATACACCACATTAACAAAAAGCCAACTGAACTCAGAGTTTTAAAAATTCCTAAAATAGCTACCGAAACCCAATGTGTTTCTATTTTTTGATCAAACAGATTCCTCTATGGTCAGAAAAACCTCTTGGTACAAATGCACTCTTTCAGAAACAATACGAAACGCTTTTGTGGAAGGTCGTGTTTTAATCTTACGAACGCAGAGAAATTATTCAATTATCCATCTGGCTTTCTGAAAGGAATGGAATGGCTCCAGCACCACTTCTAAAAATCCCCTTCCTTCCATTTCCAGAGTATACACAGAGCAGGGATCTACAGCCGAGGAGCCCGCTTTTGCTTTGAGTTTGACAAAGACAATCCCATCAAGTGTGAAAAATCCACCACGGTATTCGTTCTGGAACGGCTAAGTCTCCTATTTTCTGGGCACTACAAAACGCCTAGTCTATCATATTTGTTTCCGACTGCACATTACATCCTTTAACATACCTAACAGTTACTTTCAGGGGAAAATACATTTATAAATGAGCATGGATGTAGCACCCGACAGTCCCTTCTACCCCGCAAACTTTTAACTATGCTCATCAATTACTCCTAACGGTGCAAAGAGTTGGCGGTGTTTAGCCACCATCCTTTCTGAGTTATTCAGCTTGATCTTGCGGCTCATTAAAAGCATCTCTATTTATTTGCTGTGTGTTACAGTCCTTAACTTTGGCACAACACTCCAAAAGAAAGCCCATTTTACTTTTCCCTGTGGTGTTAATTGGTAGAGCATGCTGCCTGCCTCTTCATTAATTATGTCAATGCCTATGAAACTTCCATTTTCATGGGGGTGAATTAACAAGGCTTCTCCGAACAGGGCTGACAAAAAGCCAGCCCGACTGCCTGTGACGATGGGGATAATGAAGGCTGCTGGTGGTCAATGCCACGTTCGGTTGCAAAAGCTCGCTTTGTCTGGCCCCAAAGCCCTCTCAGCCTCTCCTTCTCTTGTGACCACCAGCAGGAAGTAAGCACTTTTGTAATCTGTGCTAGGACAGCCCATAAGCCTGCCCAGACCCCGGAGATAAGGTTGTGCTGAACGCGCTCTCCACATGGGGCTGACGACGGTAGGGGAGGTGGGCCAGTTCAAGCCCACTCAATGCAGCCATGGCTTCTGATGCTTCCAGACAGGTTCCTGATTACCTCACTGCAGGGGAAGTGAGAAAATAAAAGGCAATCCCTGCTGAAAACTCCTTTTTTTTTTTTAATCACTCTGAGACGGATGACTTGGGAAATAAGGTAGGAGCAAAAAAACACAGGCACGCACTGCGTAACCCTAAAAACCTTGAGCCAAATCACATCCCCTGGTTAACAAAATCATTCTTTTATTTTTGTGCCTATTTCTCTGCTCAATTACTGCGAAGGTTGGTAAAAGAGTGACACCTAGTTACTGTTTTACTATTTTCTCTCTCAAACCTGCATCGTCCTCTAGAAGCTCCCTGACTGGGATCGGATACAGATTTCAGTCTCCTGGGCCCTCTCGCTCTCTGACTCATGTTCATCTCTCCATCCATCCATCCAGCTCCATCCGTCTGTCCACCGTAACGTCCAAATCGAATGAGAATTAGAGAAAGAAACGTACATGCATAAAGGCCTGGGTAGTCTGTATGTTTTAACTGCTACTCCCAAACACATCTTGGGAAGGTAGAGGATAGTGATTTGCAGAGGATTTAGCTGGAATTATGAATAAAAAGAAAACATAAGGCTTAAGCTCACTTCCCAACTCCCTGGGTGAAAAAAAAAATCATAGGGTTAGAAAAATCAGCAAGATGGAATGATATAGCCTGGCTTCCAAAGAGGGGACCTGTGGTCAGGTGCGTATACACCCCAATACCCCCACACAAAAAGACACACAAACACCAGCATATACACAAAACATATATATGTGTGTATATGCATGCACTCACACATACAAAGACACGCAAACACACAAACACAGACAGTAGAGATAGTGCGACAGCACTAGAGACTAGAGAAGAGTCCCTAATGAGCTTCCCAAGATCCCCAGGCCTTGACTATTAGGAAGTTCTTTCTGATGTCTCATTGCAGTCTTTCCTGCTATAAATAAACATTTTTTTTTTCTCAGAAGAAAGTGAACAGCTACTGTCCAGCAAACACTCCTTCCCGTGGTTAAGAAGCAGTTCTACATTTTCTCTTGGAAGCTACATCCTTGATTATACTTTTAGAACAAGCTAGCTCATGGCCCTTTTCTGAGGGATAAGACCAAGGGTAGCAGATGCGGGATTTGGGGGGGGGGGGGTCACAAACACCAAGAAAGAAAAATGCAGGTTCCAAATATACAGTGGTTTGGGCCAGAATTTCAGCTGGTACTTTTCATTTACAGATAAGCACATGGACACGTTCCTGAGTCCTCTCCGACTTCGTGTCTTCACATATAAAGCAAGAACGTAATGCCTGTATCACAGGTTTCCTGACAAGAATGAACAAATGACTAGGGGGTAGTAAAACGTAAATAAATATTTGTGAAAAACCAGTAGTCATCAACAGCTGCTCCCCTATGCATTGTGTTCCAACACGGAGAGAATCGGATAAGAACAGTACAGGTTTATGGAGTGCTAATTATGTACCAGACGCTGTGCTAAGCTCTCTACTCACATCATGGTAATTAATTATCGCTGAGACCCATGAGGAAGATGCCATCATGATTCCCATTTTACAGGAAAGAGAATGGAGGCATAGATGAATCAAACGGCTGGCTGAATTCTTTCTGACAGTACACGCAAGATTTATTGATGCCCCTAAATGACGTGCAGCTTGTGGCATGATCCACAATGACCCAAAATAGGAATAACCCAAATGTGCACCAAGGGGTGCCTAGATCAATAAAATATGGCATCTCCATGCAAGAGAATGTTCCCTAGCAATACCCACTGTAACTTGGATGACCCTGGGAGATGTGATGTTGAGTGAAAGCCACCAGACATACAGGGTCGCCCAGTGTGTGATTCTTTGTAGGTCAACTATCCAGAACGGGCAAACCTGGAGAGCAGGCAGCAGATTAGTGGTTGCCTGTGGTTGAGGTGAGGGGTAGGTGAAGGTTAATAAGTTCGAGGATCTTTTGGGATGAGGCAAATATTCTCCGCCCCTAGCTTTAATGAGGGGTAACTGACAAAAACTGTATGCACTCTATTCAAGGTGTACACATGATGATTAGATGTAGGCATACTTTGTGACATAAAAATGCTTTAAAATTAGATTGTGGGGATAGCTGTGCAACTCTGCAAATGTACTACAATAAAACCCCAAAACACTGAATTGGTGAGTTTTATAGTAAGTGGATTATGTCGCAATAAAGCTGTTTGATAAACAAAACAGTCCTTTCTCACTGTACGTGACAAACTACCCAGACCACCCTACTCATAACCTCATGTGTGCAGGCACGAAACAGAAAGAACTTTTACCAACTTGGCTTTGCATAGATGGGAACCAACGAGAAATGGAAATACATGAGAACAGAAGAAAAGACCATTATCTCACGGGGTCAGCCATGTGGATTCTGGACTTTATTTGCAGGACCCAGAGAAGTGTGTGTGTGTGTGTGTGTGTGTGTGTGTGTGTGTGTGTGTGTGCAGCTGACCCTTGAATGGCAAAGGTTATACTTATATGCAGACTTTTTTCAAGAAATAAAATATAGTATTCTCCTCTTCCTTATGATTTTCTTAATAGCATTTTCTTTTCTTTATCTTACTTTATTGTTAAGAATATCGTATATAAGGGCACCTGGGTGGCTCAGTTGGTTAAATGTCCAATTTCAGCTCAGGTGATGATCTCACGGTTTGTGGGTTCAAGCCCCGCATTGGGCTCCACACTGATTTGTGGAATCTGCTTGGGATTCTCTCTCTCTCTCCCTGTCTCTCTGCCCCTCCTTGACTTGTACCTTCTCTCTTTCTCTCAAGCAAAATAAATAGAGTTAAATGAAAAATACAGTACAAAATATACAGAATATATAATATATGTATTAATTGACTATTTATGTTACTGAGAAATCTTCCAGTCAACAGACTATTAGAGTTAAATTCTTGGGGACTCAAAAGTTACATGGGGGCGCCTGGAAGTTTCAGTCGGTTGAGCATCTGACTCTTGATTTTGGCTCGGGTCATGACCCCAGTGTTGTGGGATCAAGCCCCACATCAGGGCTCCACGCTGAGCATAGAGCCTTCTTAAGACTGTCTCTCTGTCTGTCTCTCTCTCTCTCGTTCCCTCTGCCCCATCCCCAGCTCACGTGTGCTCTCTCGCTAAAATAAAAAAAATAATAAGTTACATGTGGATTTACAGGGGGTTGGCATCCCAACCCCGGCTTATTCAAGAGCCAACTGTATTTGTATATGTGTGTTTGTGTGTGTCCATGGGTGCATTTTCAGCATGTGGAGAAGAGTCTCGAGTATGGAGAGACATGATTGGACATAGATGAAAGAGTATGGCTTGGCTGGCATGGGAGCAAGAGGAGTTCAGGGCTGAGCAAGCAGGACCCATGGTGGTTTCCTGTCTGAGAGAGACAAGAGGTCTGGAACAAAGGCATACTGTGGTGGACAGAGAAAGAATGGGCGACCTGAGAAGCATGTCAGGACCTATGACCAACCTATGACGCAAGAGGCAAGGATGGAGGAGGGTTCAGAGGTGTTTAGCTTGAAACAAGGTCATGCCATGTGCTAACACAGAGATCTATGTAGGGAAACATATTTTCTGGGTAAGATCATTGTGTCATTGTGAAGGACATCCTCCTCCCAGGTGCATAAGAAATGAAATTTCATAAGTCCTTCGGGGAAGAAAGATTAGAAGAAAATAGGATGGAAGACATACTCTTGATTAAATTAAGGGCCTACATCTGCTTCATTAGAAAACTTCCTTGCTTGATACATGGTCAGAGACCAAGAAAACAAGGTGGCAGGAAAAGCAAAAAGCAAAAACAAACAAACAAACAAAAAAGACATTCTCCATAAGGAAGCTCAGAAGCTTCCAGAAAGGATCAGGTTCCAGGCAAGAGGGAAATGTCAAATTCCTTCTCTCTTGCTCCTCAGGACAGTGGAGATTAATCCTGAGCTATATAGTACAAACTTGGAATATTTTACTTCCTTAACAATGCACCACTTTAGAGTTCCTGCATGCCCTCTGGCTGGCAAAGCCCTCTAGCTGTCTTTGAGTCTGTTTCCCTATTTCTGGGCAAGGCTTTTTCAACCCTCATCCATCAGGGAAGTCTATTAGGAAGAACTGGCTTTGGCATTAAATAGATTTGAGTTGGTTTATGGCTCAATCCTTTATTCATGGTGACATCTTGGGCACGTTCCCTGGCCTTTTGGAACCTCAGCTCCCTCATATATAAAGTAGGACAATACCAGGGCTGTTAGGATGATTAAATGAGATTTATCCCAAGAGCCCATTCTAGTGCCTGGCACACAGTAGGCTCTACACTGAAAGCTGTGATGGTTACCGTCATCCTCCAAGGCAACGATTTCCCATCTTTTCTTGGCTTGTTTGTTGGCATTATGGGATACCTTTGAGAATTAGAAAAAGCCATGCCCCACACCCTCAGTAAATGCTCATGCATGAAAACTCTGAACAGACTTACTGAAGTTGGATCCATAGACCACATTTTATTTTATTTATTTATTTATTTCATATTTTAAAACTCCAAACATTTTATTTATTTTTTTTCACTTTCATTTTTATTTTATTTATTTTTTTTTACATTTTTTTTTTTATTTATATATGAAATTTATTGTCAACATAGACCACATTTTAAAAACCTTTGATCTCAGGAAGTGGTTCTCCACTGTGGCTCTCCATCAACCCTCTCTTCTCTAAAATTATCTTTACCTGGTGTGAAGTTGGACACAGACAACACTATTTCTTAAGGTATCCCAAGAGACCCTAATAGGAAAGCAGAATGGAAAACCACTGGTGAAGCGGAAAATAAGGTGCCTCCTTCCCTCTGCTCACGATATTATCCCAAGTGTCCTGCACGTCCCCTGTTTCTGGCAGGGTTTCAAGGTGGTTAGAAGCTCAGACTCTAGGCTCCAGACAACCTACAAACCAGCCACTCTCGACCCCCATTAGCAGCATAATCCTGGCAAGCTATTCAACAATTTGGCTCTTGTTTATTTCCTCTCATCTATAAAAGCAAGAATGGGACAATCATACTGTCTTCCAGGACTTGGGGGAGGACCAAGTGACATGTTCTATGGGATGGTTCTCAAAATATGCATGGCAAAGCAATAAATAGCTCAGTAACAGATCATATGTAACCATTACTGCTTCTGTGACTAATAAGGTCACCATCATCTTTATCATCTTAGCATTGTATCCCTTTATCATCAATGAACTCAAGTATTGATGCTACTACTTTCTTAAAAACAAAAACAAAAACAAAAAAGCAGCTGCTGAAGATGCCTTATGCCAGAGTTCTCAGCCTCCCAGGGGTTTGAGGCTCCTCTGCTTGGGAAAAGGTCAGTGCCCAGGCCCTAGGGATCCTGACAACGTAGAGAAAATCCGTTCTGGAGTATACCTAGATTGTGAATTCCCTACACCCTGAAGTAGCCTCTGCATAGGTTGAAGTATACCTACACGTTTAAAATAGTGTGTCTGCGGGGAGGATGATAATATAACAGGTGTTTCTCACTCATCAAATACTGAACCACTGATGGTATGGCCAACAGATTACATTCCCTGGGAGTAAAGAATTGTGCCAACATTGGAAAAGCAGAAACAAAGGAATCATGCACAAAGGTAGATGATATGATGACAAAATCTAGCAGCTTGTGCTTCTCTCTTCCTCTTGACCCTAGATGTCTCACTCAAGCTGTCTGCTCCAAGCAACCCTTCTGGACCCACCACCCACACAGGTTAATCACATCACCTTTCTTGTGGTCCCTTAGCTATTCACTGCTGATCCTCGGCTAATCATCATTCCTTTGACTTGTGTGGAACCTCCCTGGCCCTGCTTTTCCAGCAACAGTGACTCAGCCAGGCAAGGCAGGTTATTCGGGGTGGCTGGATGGGGGTGAGAGGGGGTGGGCAGAAGGGAGGAGGGGTAAGAGAGAAAGGCAATTTACGGCGCCTGTGGGTAGCTGGCTTCTCCCACTGGCAGATTTCTAATTTTATTTTGCTTGCATTTATATTAGGAAATGCTGCAACCACAGCGTGCTCAGGGCGGGGACGGACTGGAGGAAGATATGAGGGCTCACAGCCGCCCAGAGACAAGGGCCCAGGGAACACCCTCTCAGGCTTCCTTGTTCAGGCTCCTGCCCACCTGGCTTGTGAGCTGAAGAGGAAATGTCCCCAAAAACCACCAGTGCAGGAATTACCGTAACTTAGGTTCTTGCTCATTTCCCCTTGGAAACAAAAGAGGTTAGCGTTGCTTCCCAGGTGTGGCTCCAGATTCCAGCAACATGCTCTTTCTCCCTCATTTCAGATTCATGGGATGCTTTTTACATGGAAGATGTTCCCTGGAGTTTTTACTGTTTCCTATATTTATTAATGATGGAGCCTAAGAGCCCAGGATTTCTGTTTCTCTGACAGCTACCAGCCCAGGGGTTAAAAGCTTGGATTTGAAGATCACACAGACCTACTTTTTAATCCAGTGCAACCTGGGACATATCATTTAGCCTCCCTGAACCTCCTTATAGATAATATGAGGATAATAATAGGGATAAAAATGTAAATAATACACGTAAGAACCTCAGTGGCATGACTGACACCCATGGAGAGTACAATGGAGGAGGGCACTTGTCATCACCATCATTAGGACGGTCAATTTTATGTGTTAACCTGATTAGGCACCTGGTTATTTGATCAAACACCAATTTCCTTCTTGCTGTGAAGGTATTTTGTTGATGGGATTAATGTCAGCGATCAGGTGTCTCTTTAGAGTAAAGGAGATTATCCTCGGAAATTTTGGTGGGCCTGATCTAATCTGTGAAAAGCGCTAAGAGCGGAACTGAAGCTTCCTTGAGGAAGAAGAAATTTCTTCTCCTGTTCACTGCCGTGTCTGCTGCTGCCCGAGAGCTCAGACTGCTCCTCCTGATGGCCTGCCCTCTGGATTTCAGACCTGCCTAGCCAGCCCCCACAATCACATCAGCAAGTCTTTGCCAGAAGTCTTTTATATTTCAGCTGTGTTTCAATTTGTGGGGTCAGTCCTTCCACATTCTCCATGGGAACACACTTAGGGTGGGGTGATGTATTACTTTGCCAGAGCTGTCTTAACAAAGGACCACAGACTGGGGGCTGGGGGCCTAAACAACAGAGATTTATTTTCTCATGAATCTGAAACTTCAACCATTAGGACTTCAGCATACGAATTTGGAAGAAACATAATTCAACCCCATAATAGACGGTGAGAGAATTGGTGGCAATCTGCTACCTTAGCTCCAGTAAGATCCCTGCCTCCAAAAGCCAAATTCCAGAGATAAATAACAATACTCAGTCTTCCAGTCTGAGTCTCTTCCATTATTTGCTGCAGAGACCACACAGGTCTCTTTCCATTATCTGCTGCAGGATTGGTGATGCCTAAAGTTGCAGCTAACTAGAAAGCATGGCACGCACTAAGTTCAGTGCGTGATAGACAAAATAAATTCCACTTACAAGAGGCCCCAAATAGGCAACTGATGAGCTTTCCTAAGACACAGAGACAGGGAAGGGAAGCCCCTTGGAGTTGGCCTCCACTGCAGCAGTGGCTCTGTCCCCTAAATAGAAGTAAGATGGTCTCTGGTGACAGATGGTGGCCGACTGCCCTCCATCAGTGCAGGTTCTAGCACAAAGCCACTTGAACTGGGTCCAACAGACAGATTAGCCCTGCATGGGCTGGAAGAGACTGCCCTACTTGCTACGCAATGGTTGGGTTCTATTAAAAAAAAAAGTAAGAACTTGATTTACTACCATCTTTCTTCAGGTTACAGAAACAGTCCCTACCACTGACCACTGTTTTACTATAAGACTACAGTCCTAGTATCACTGATTACCCATCTGGGCCCAAACTGGAATGGCCCTATTTCCATTTCATTACTTTTTGTAGCAAGATCAGTAATTCAATCATGTCATCATTCAAGCAATATTCACCGGATCGTCTGTCATGTACCAGGCACCGTTAGGAGCTGATCCGGGGTGTGTCGGATTCGCTTTTAATAAAGCTTCTGTTAGGGCTTTTTTATGCTGTGGAGTCCCTCTTTCCACCATTCATGTGAGTCTAATGGAAAGTGGAGTAAGGGTTCTTGGAAGGGACGGTGGAGCACTAATGAAAGGCATGTTCTGTCTGCTCAGAAACATGCATGGTTGATCAACCCAAAGCTAGCTGAATGAAGGGCCAGAGCGTGACCAGAGGAACCACCATAAAGCCTGGCTGATGATGCAGCGTACATGGAAGTGGACAGCTATGTAAGACACAAAGGTAATGAAGATGCTGTAAAAGAAAATACAATGTAAACCTCTTGCTGATCAGTGAAGAAATGCCATTAAGATGGATGGGGTTATTTGAAGGCTCTATAGAAGCACATACACATCTGTCTGGTATTTCCATAAAGCCCTTGAAGTCGCTGGGATGAGGAATGAGATTATGATGAGCTACAAAGGGCTAAATTGGCTGCAAAAGGCCATGAAGCCCTGAGCACTGTAAGTGAGCCTATAACACAGAGAGGGGATAGACCGTGGCCATAGAAAGAAAGAAACCGGTGTTCCAAGTCAAGATGATTGCTCCTGCCTCCCCAGCTTTTTTTCAGATAATGGCATTGTTTGATTCTTTAGAAATCCCAACCTAAATACACAAAAACGAACTGCCTGCCTTTTAAAATGTGTCTGTGCTAAAATGCTCTCCTTCGAGTTCTTCCATTGCATATTTCTTCTTAGCCAGGAGCTGGGAATTCAGTTATGGGAAATCTCATAGTAAATGTCGTGGCCATGTGTTTGTCACTTCGTAAATCCTCACTTTGTGCTTGACAGGACTCCAAGATCACCTTTTAAAGCTAATCCAGCTGAGGGATAAGACAGCATTCTTAACACTTCAACTGGAGTACAATATGACTGGCAATAAAATCTGCCTTAACCCATATGATTGGCAGAGGGTTATGGTATGGTGGGCAACACACTTTGGAGAGCTTGCAAGTTTTCTCTTACAAAAAAAGGAAAATACCATAGACAAATGCCCTAATTGCTAACAACGCTATCAGTGTATTTCTAAAGGGTCTGGTAGGTGTATTAAGCAATGTAAAGTAAGACACATTACACTGCATACAATCTCAAAACTCCCACTTACTCCCCATCTTTTACTTAGCCAGATCCTTGCAGTGCAAACACCAAAATATCAAGACATTATTCCCTACTAAATCTATTTTACCTGTTAAGTTTGCCTAGAAAGATAATCAGTCTGTATCACCTGGCTTATTCTGACACTAAATATCACTATACAGGGGGGATTATTTTTCCAAATTAGACGGTAATGTAAGTGTTTACCTAAATCTGCTAAGCATTTTATGGAGTTCCTGATGTTGGTTCAACTAAAACAAAATATTCGACTCTGATCAGGGTGGCCAAGGCACACCTGTGTTCAAAGAACACCATCTGCTATAGACGCATCATGCTGTCAACAGAATCATATGAGAAAGCCAGACGATCTTCCTGTATTCCACCACAAAAGCTGAGGAGTAGGCACTAATGACTGTCTTGCTTTCGGATGTGTAAGCAGAATGGTATTTGCTCCTCTGTAACTGCTACACACATTTCCCTTGTGGGGAGGTACCAATTCTCCCAGAGACAATCACTAGGGTCCCTGTACTCACCTTTGCCCTTTTTAGAAGGAAGACTCAGCGGCCTCCTTTTCTTCCTAGTCCTTCTGCCTATCACCAAGACCACAGGTTGAATGACCAGGTTTACGTCAACACTATTAATGACTACAAGGGCATGAAAATCCAGTTTTCAAAATGTGTCATACATTATCAACACATATGGCAGAAATATAAACATGGTGGGCCGAGACATACAATTGAAAGTTTTGCATTTATCTCTGTAAGTTTTCACTCAGTTGGAATTTTCCAAAATATTCATCTGGCCAATGCTCATCTCTTTAGCGATCTTCTTCATCCCTCAGCCTCTGTCTTAATATCACTGGGGGAGGGGCAGAGAGGAAGCAATATAAGGGAAATCAAAATTCCATGAGATTGAGTTTCTACCTCAACCTCCTAGGGGGGTGGCATAATGCCCCCCAATGCCCCCACCTCTCTGCCTGCCCCCCCCCATACACACGCGAAATAGCTTGAAGGTAAAGTTGCATTATTCTTCAAGAGGGGTATGGAGTTCTAAAGGGCAGCCCCTGAGAAACCATGAGCTCAGGAACATGGAGAAAAGTAGGGCAAAAATGAGAAGGGTGGTAGTTTTCCATTGAGCCATCGGAGTGATATGCTTTTAATATGCATGAGGTCCTGTTACACCCCTACATGAAACAGACCAACAGTGAAATCCATATGTAATAGGGCATCAGAAGCCCTATAAGGTATATCCCCACCTGCCTCTTCTTCCTTACTCATGTCTCTTTTTGCCTGCAAGTCACCCCCACTCCCAATCCACACGGGTCTCTTTCATCTTTCTGGAACATGCTGACATCCTTCAGCTTTAGGGCTTTGTCCTTCTGTCCTTCCATGTTAGCTTTTCCTTACCCTGACCTTTGCATGGAGGCATCTTCCCAACCTTCCATTTCAGCTGGCTACCCTCCATAAGTTCTTGAATATGCCCTATCATCTCTCACTGTGGCAGGGGCAATTTATTCACTGATTCTATTTATTTACTTTTGGGGGTATATCTGTCAGCACAACA
Organism: Herpailurus yagouaroundi; assembly: GCF_014898765.1. Taxonomy (NCBI): domain Eukaryota; kingdom Metazoa; phylum Chordata; class Mammalia; order Carnivora; family Felidae; genus Herpailurus; species Herpailurus yagouaroundi. The sequence continues at coordinate 13,822,797 of NW_024412453.1, forward strand.
CTAAACTTCAGGAGGGTAGGGACTTGTACGTCTTATTTACTGGCTCATTAGGCACAAAATGCATGTCTGTTGGATGACAGGAGTGGCTCACCCATGGTCCACTGAAAGAGAAGAGAAAAGAAAAGTGAGGAGAAGGAGATGAATGGAGAGGAGAGAATGGGAAGGGAAGAAGGGAGAGGAAGGGGAGAGAAGGGGAGGAAAGGGTTGGGGGATAAGAGAAAGGACAGAGGTCACCATGTAAAGGGGGAAAACTTCCAGTCAGCACTCCCTAAGAACACTAAGGAACTTTGAAAAACAAGGCTGCTACTGACACTGACT
>NW_024412453.1:13823124-13859371 GCF_014898765.1 Herpailurus yagouaroundi
GAGGTACCCAGACTGCAGATCTAAATGTTAATCAAAGATTGCGACAGTCTTAAAATATAATGTGAGTGATGTTTGAGAACACAGCACAGCTTGTGCAGCCCTATGTAAAGCAGATGCAAATCATATGTAAATGTGCATGTGTCCTCCTTGACTAGTTCTTGCTTCAGCCCCGCCCCCCCCCCCCCCCCCCCCGAGGATTGGCTCTCCGGACATCCTTAAATTTCCAGTTAAATCAGTGGATGGGGAGTCTCTCACTTTTCAAGGCAGAAGGCTGCCTTTACTGGGTTTGAAGGGGCTTTTGAGAAAGAGTCATTAATAAGCTGATATTTGCAGAGGGAAATGGGAAACACAGAGACACCATGTGCCAGTGAGATGGTGGGCTGGGTCGCACAGATAAAGACACCTGCTCTGAGCTTTGAGAAGGATAGACGAGGTGGTACTGGCTGAGAACTCACTGCAATCCCAGGGGCAAGCAACCCATATTGATTTTTTTTTCCTTTTTTTTTTTAACTGCTAAAACATACAGGACATAAAAATTTACTATTTAAGCTAGCTTTAAGTGTACAATTCACTGGTATTAAGTACATGCATATTATGCAACCATCACCACCATCCTCTCCAAAACTCTGTTCACTTGCCAACGTGAGACTCCGTACTGATTAAACACTAACTCCTCATTCTCCCTCAGTCCCTGGCAACTACCACTCTACTTTGTCTATGATTCAAACTACTCTAGATGCCTCATATAAGTGTAACATGCAGTATTTGCCATTTTGTGACTGGCTTCTTTCACTCACCATGATGTCTTTAAGGTTCATTCATGTTGCAGAATATGTCAGAATTTCATTCCTTTTTGAGGCTAAATAATATTCCATTGTATGAATATACTACATTGTATGAATTATCCATTCATTTATCAGAAGACACATGGGTTGCTTCCACATTTTAGCTATTGTGAATAATGCTGCTATAAACATGGATGTACAAATACCTCTTCAAGATCTTGCTTTCAATTCTTTTGAAACAATTCACAAGTCAATTTGCTAAATGGTATGGTAATCCTATTTTTTTGAGAAACTGTCATATTGTTTTCCACAGTAGCTTCACATTTTACATTCCCACCAACAGAGCACAAGTGCTCTGATTTTTCCACATCTTCACCAATATTTGTCATTTTTGGTTTTTCTTTTCTTTTCTTTCTTTTTCTTTTTTTTTTAGTGGTAACCATTCTAATGGATGTGAAGTGGTATCTCATTATGATTTGATTGACATTTCCCTAGTGATTAGTGAGAGGAGCATCTTTTCAGGTGCCTATTGGCCATCTGTATACCTTCCTTGCAGTAATACCTATTCAAGTTCTTTGCCCATTTTTGATTTGGGTTTTTTGCTGCTGTTGTTGAGTAACCCATGTTGGTTTTTTTGCACACAGTCAAGTGGCTCTAATAGGTAGACTTGTGAGAGATTCTTCCAAGGGCAATATAGAGCTACATCTATGCTAAGCCTTCTACCATAGATTGTTTAGGTTTTCACTGACTTCCCAAATTGCTCTAAATTCTATGAGTGCTACTCCAACATCAATCCCACAATCGACTCTGGCCAGGAGGTCTACAATCACCACCTAAAAGATCTTTCTGACTTCCGGCTTGTTCTGCCCACTTTCTACATTGCAGCCAGGATGAGCTTTGTAAAGAAATATCAGATCATTCTCCTGCCTATATCAAACTAAGAATTTCCTGGCTTATTCAGAATAAAACCCATATTTCTTAGCATGGCCTACAAGAACATACGGGGCCTGGTCTTTCCTGTCTCTCTGACATCATCTGGTGACATTCTCTACATCTTCTACCACTTTCTGACCATTCTGACATTCTTTTGTTTCCTGGTTATGCCATGTTGATCACGTTAGCACCTGGCATCCCCTTGGCTTGAAGTGTTCCTCCTCCAGACCTGCACATACCTGACCCATCTTGCCGTTGATGCCTCAGAGAGTGTCTTCCCTTCCCATTCCAGAGTAGCCTCACCCCTTAGCCGGTTCGTCTCTCTCCCATCTCTCTTTGTTGCCCACAGAGAAGGTTTCGCTTTCTGAAATTATTTCATAATTGTGTCTTCTTCCTCAAACTCACAAAATTGGGTTTGGTTACTATTTAGAGTTCTGAAATAACAGGGGCTTAAACAAAACATACGTTTATTGCTCTCTCCCCTAAAAGAAGTCTGGGGCAAGGCAGGCCATCGTAAATCTTGTTGACCCTTCTACTTTTTTTTTTTCACCACCATTCTTAGGATATGGAATCCATCCTCAAAGTGGCCTCAATAACACATGGTTTCATATAGGAGAGAGAAAGGGGTAGAACACAAGAATGCTCCTGGCATTGTGAGTCAGCCCCTATTAAAGGGTTTTCCCAGAAACCACACCTAATAATTACCATTGCCATCTTGCTGGTGATCCCTCTCTGTTAGGAAAGCTGGAGAACACAGTATTATTTTCCTTTAATCTGGACATCTTGGCTGTGACTAAGGGGCCCATTACCAAGGGGTCAATTACTAAGAAAGAAGGGATAAGTGGCTATTGGAAAGGCAGGTGGCAGTTTCTGTCACAATTCCTTCTTGAATGCTTTTCCTCTACCAGAAAATACGAGCTTTACACAAGCAATGATCTTGTCCATGTGGGGTAATACAGTATCCCCAGTGCATATTTCAGTGGCTGATGGGCACATCATAAACACAGGTGCAGTAACATTTGCTGATCAAAAATGAAGCACAGTAGTGACTTTTACTTTCCAACGTGACGTTTAAGAACACACATGGATTCTTGGGGCGCCTGGGTGGCGCAGTCGGTTAAGCGTCCGACTTCAGCCAGGTCACGATCTCGCGGTCCGTGAGTTCGAGCTCCGCGTCGGGCTCTGGGCTGATGGCTCAGAGCCTGGAGCCTGTTTCCAATTCTGTGTCTCCCTCTCTCTCTGCCCCTCCCCCGTTCATGCTCTGTCTCTCTCTGTCCCAAAAATAAATAAAAACGTTGAAAAAAAATTAAAAAAAAAAAAGAACACACATGGATTCTTTCTGCCTTTCAGATTCTATGATAAGACAGGCTAATTAAGTATTGCCATAGGCCCACCCTCTTCTCCATTCCCCTCCCTGGGAAAATCCACCTGTCTTAAATCTGAGAGTCATAGGACCATTCTTATCATCTGCAAGAGGCATGGCGCTTCCTTTCTAGAAATCGCTGCCTCCGAGAATTTAGCATTATGTTCCACATGGAACCAATTTGCAGGCCAGAATAACTCAAACCCCTTCTTACTGATGCCGTGTGTTAATGTCCCTGACAATAAAATGTTGCTACGGCCTGGCTTCTAGCCTCTTCTCTGGAATTTTCCAGAAATCTGGCTCTATCAATGCTGCTGTCTACATTCTGAGCACATTTAAGAATGGCTGACTGCAAAAGCGGTCCCACAGTGTTCTTTTAGTTTAATTTTGCTCAAACACCGCTCAGACTACAGGCCAATGTCATGTGAAATGGGCTGTCATCTCTCCAAATAAAAGCACCCAAAGGCATGACAAGTGTTTGGTTGTGCTGAAACTTCCAAACCTTCGGGCGCCTGTTACCTAGAACACACAGACATCCATTTCCAAAGACGTTTTAAAGTGCATGATTCAGGGCCCATCTCGAAAACATTTCTCATCTATTACTTTTTAACCGATTACCATTCGATTTTTCAAATGATAAAACAGGAAAACCTTTAAACACTCAGTGGATCCTGAATTATTAAACATAAAAGGGCACTTTGGTGTATTTATTATCACACTGGAGGAAATCTTGTCTGGTTTAAGCTCTTAGCTCCTTAAAACATCCCCTCTACGCTGAAGTGGAGTTAAAAATGCATTGCCATAAAACTCCATCCATTTCCAATTTTCTCATCGTTGGTTTCTGACATTATGAGCTGTCACCTTCCCAGGTTGCAACTTCCCTGGGGAGGAGGATGGCCATGTGATGTTGGTGGTCATACTTCACTGGCCTCTTGCAACTGAAAATGAGGGCTGGTTCTCGGAGCCGCCTCCTTTTCCACTCTCCGAATGGTCTTAGCTTCTCCAAGGATCAACTTCTGGGGGCTTCTTGTAAGCACAGTCCGTACTGGCAAACTGTGTGCAACTCAGAATGCTCATTTCCTTGGAACCTATGCTGAGTTTTCTGCACTAGTGCCTTTTTTTTTTTTTTAATGGAGGTGATATTCACATTATGTGAAATTCGCCATGTTAAACTACAATGTAGCGGCACTTAGCACATTCACATACTGCGTAAAGCCACCTGTATTTAGTTTCAAGATATTTCCATCATCACCAAGGAAAATCCCATTGAACTGTCACTATTACCTATTGAACTGTCACTCTCTATCCCCCCCTCCCCTAGGAACCACCATTGGGCTTTCTGTCTCCATGGTTTTTCTATTCTGGACATTTCATATAAATACAATCATACAATGTGTGACTGTCTGTGTCTGGCTTGTTTCGCTGAGTACCATGTTTCCAGGTTTCATCCATGTTATTGAATTTATCAGCACTTCATTCCTTTTTATGACTGAATAATATTCCATTGTATGGATATACCACATCATGTTCATTCATTCTTCCACTGATGGGTATCAGGGTTGTTTCCAACTTTTGTCTATTGTGAACAACGTATGAACCTATATGTACAACTTTTTGTTTGAGGACCTGGTTGCTATCCTCTTGGGTGTATTCCTGGCAGTGCAGTTGCTGGGTCAGATGGTAACTATGCTTTTTGAGGAACTGTCACCTATTTTCTACAGAGTAACAGTAATTTTCGTTCACAGGTTTTAACACTCCTTTCTCTTGATGCCATTTTTAACTTTGTGCTCAAGAAAAGATCACTCCAGAAACAGAAAGAAGCTCTGAAATTCCCAAAAGCAGGTGTTAAAATCAACAGCAAGCTCACCTCTCCCTGCTTCAAATACAACAACAGGAAGCATGAGATGCTCAGAGCCATATTTTTTCTTATTCCTTTTCTCTGTCCCATAGGAGAACAGCTGTGGGAGAGGCTTAAAGGAACCACATCATACTTCGTTCCAACAGCCTGGCGAAAGCAGAGGATGCGGGGTAAAAGGCCTGTTGAAGGGGGGGAATGTAGGGAGAAAGGACAATTAGGGGAGACAGAGGAGGAATAATGCATGTGTTGAGGTGTTAGGAGAGAGAGATGAACAGCCTGGCTCCTCAGACCGGCTGTGGTATACACCTATGAAATGGAGCCTTTTAAATCCTCTTTAAAAATCACCCTGACTTGCATACCAATATGATGCCACTGGCTTTATATATTTCAGATAACCCAACTTCCCCTCTGCACGCCACTCCAACTATATTTAGCGGTACATATTTATCTTTGCTCAGAATTCCACTTCCCTTTCCCTTTGCAAATGCTGTCGTCCTTGCCTGAAACATCCTTCCATAAATCTTCCATCTGGAAATGCCCCCCTATCCTCAACACCCTGTCCGGAAATCCCCTGTCTCCTCCAACCTTCCAAGATACCCTTCTCAGCCTGGTGCCTGTGCCCATGTATAAGTACGTCATTCAGTTTTACTTCGAGTTACACAGGCCCGTCTATTCTTCCTAACCAAGTATTCTTTGAGGTAGGGATACCAGCTTCCTCTTAAAAATGGAGATACAAATATTTACTTCTCAGGGTCGTTGTCGGGAGGAAGTGAGTTCATGCATGTAAAGAGCACAACCTTGGACGTTGTAGGTTTGGATTATTGCACTTTCAAGGCCGTCAATGGTCTGAACAAAAGACTCTTGATTGGGCACTGAGAAGCAAGTGGGGGAAATGGGGCTAGGTCAGGAAGAGGGGTACAGGGCAAGGTGGAGAAACGATCTGCTGAGAGCTCTTCAGGATGGAAGGTGAGAGTAAACTTAGCATGACCAGTGCCAAGAGCAGCACTCTGACAACACACACAGATGCTCAGTATTGAGCCGGAATAACTATTATTACTGTTGCCATTCTGACTACTGGGCATGCTGATGCAGACTTCAAAATTGCTAAACCAAGCCTGTGCTTTTGCTTTCTTTGAATGAATGAAACAAGGAACTGGGGGATCCTGGGTGGCTCAGTCGGTTAAGTGCCGACTTCGGCTCAGGTCAAGATCTCACGGTTTGTGAGTTTGAAGCCCACATCCGGCTCTGTGCTGACAGCTCGGAGCCTGGAGCCTTCTTCGGATTCTGTCTTCCTCTCTTTCTGCTCCTCCCCTACTCATGCTCTGTCTCTCTCTGTCTCTCAAAAATAAACACTAAATTTTTTTTTTTTTTTTTTTTAAAGAAGGAAGAGTAGGAAGGGGAAGGAGAAGAATAGGATGAAGCCATGGAGGGAGGGGAAGGACCAAAACAAAACAGTAACCAATGAAGCTTCAAAACCTCCTCTGCAAGGCTGAGCAAGATGATGTTCACATTCTCCACATGCTCTGGGCCCAGGAGAAACTCCTTAGATCCTGCCACAAACAGAAATGCAGCCAAGAACGAAAGGAAAAGCCTGTCACGTGGGCTAAGCTACATTCAGTAATCCATTTATAAGGGATATAAGCCAAGCACTTTTCTTTAAACTGTGAGCATCTTCGGTACACGTTAACTCTTCCAAATGTGTGCCGTTGAGTCATGGTATTGTTCTACCATATCAGATGCCAGATGTGGTGCCAGATGTCAGGTGCCTGTCCCTGCCCATGCAGTAATGCTCACCTCGTCTGACCTGGAATTTATGTGGTGGACAAAAAGTTTGCACATGAGTTCCTTGCTAGAATTGGTTAGGGTTGACAGCACAACCAGTATTCTCACAAGAAACCATATCCTGCAAGCCTGTGAGATAAGCAATGTAAGAGGATGAGGCTTAGTAAGAGACATTCTCTCCTATCACCAAATAAAAGGCTATCCTGGGAAAGCTGGACCAGCAGCAGAATACAAGCTCAGCTCTTGATATAGCAAGTCCAACCCCATGCTCGATTCAAGGCACAAAACACAGTGAGGCTAACAGAGAGTAAGAGCTTTTTAAAAAAGGTCATAAAGTAGGGGTTTTAGAAATTTTGGTGCTAGAATTAGCAGAACAATGAACGGCAAGCAAAATAAAGACCACAGGAATCAGTTAATACCAATCAAATTTAATGTTGAAAAAAAATTATTTGCCTCCACTTTCGAAATCCAAAGAAATTACTTATTTCTGGTGACGAGGTGGAAAAGAAAATAGACTGAAAGATAGTTGAGGAACTTGCAACTTAGTAAAGAACAGCCCTTTAGAGATTACAGCCAACACTTTGAAATCTTCAGCCCCAAAGAATCAGATGTTCCCAAACCTTAGCCATCTTTCTGCCACTGTCGCTAAATGGCCATCATGTGTCATAATGATAAACTATCAGCTGCTTAATATGACTTTACACTGGTGTACTTAGTTTCCACTAAACACAGTATTTTTACAAGGCGACTTTATACCAATACTATAAATGGAAAAGAAGAAAAATAGTATCACTTATTCCAAATAGAGACTAACCATAAAATAAGTACAACGCAATCACAAGTTATTAAAATCTTGCTACCATTACCTGCAGACACTGAGCCTGAGGCCTCTATTTTAATATTAAAAATGGGGATCATCAAGTATTAGAGAGATGTTTAAGATGCCCTAGCACCACACGAAAAGTTTCTCAATAACATAAACAGGAAAATGGAAAGAAAATTCAGAACAGAATAACTCTGTCCCCAAAGGATTGGTTTAATGTTATTTAATAGCATCTCTGTGTCACCTAAGTCCATAATAATCTGATAGGATTTATACGTTGGGAAAGACAGTTTCCAGACAATACTTTTCTTAAAAAAAAAAAAAAAAAAAAGATGGACTCCTGTCTTTTCAACTGCTATTAGGATATCTCCTATTTCTAGCTCCCTCTCTAAGACAACTTAGTCTTTCACTTTCTCCTTACTGTGGAGACATTTCTCCCAATTTTAAATTAACTAAATATACTACCATAATCTATTGCTAAGCTTTGCTATGCCAGAGCAAAGTGCTAATACACCAGATTGTTATTTCAGACATGGACCTCATACCTGTACTTCTCTGCCCTGTTACACACCAGCTGTCTGACACTAGGCAAGTTCACATCTCTCTGCAAAGTCTCCTCATCTATAAAGCAGGGTACCAGGTAGTACCCAGCTCATTAGATTGAGTACTATGTAAAATGTAAAATGCTTACAGCAATGCCTGGCACATGTGAGGACCATATCACCATTTGCTGTTATATTGAACACTTGCCTGTTTTTGTTTCCTGTTCCCACTGTAACAAATTAGCACAAATGTAATGGCTTAAAACAACACAAATCTATGAGCTTACAGTTCTGTAGCTCAGAAATCTGATTCAGGTCTTGTTGAGCTAAAAGTAAGGTTGGGGGGCTTGGGTTCCTTTCTGGAGTCCCTAGGGGAGAATCTGTGTTCTCGCCTTTTCTGGAATTCTAGAGGCTTCCTGCATTTCTTGGTGCCTGGCTCCCTTCTATGTTCAAGACAGCAACTGCCTGTCAAGTTTTTTTCAGGGCACTTCCCTCTTCCACTTACAAGGACCTTTGGAATCATATTGAGCCTATCCAGGTAATCCTGGATAATCTCTCCATCTCAAGATCAGCTGATGAGCAAGATTAATTCTATTTGCAGCCTTAATTCTTCTTTGCCATGTAATCTAATCTATTCACAGTCTCCAGGGATTAGAATGTGAATATATTTGGGGTATATGGCATTATATTACCTACCACACTGCCAAAGTGTGAGAAAGCTATCGACACAAAGAACAGAAGACATGGTCTTTCTCTCTGCTTTTATGTTGTTCTCAAAGAGTGTGTAAGACTGTCCCAGAGGGATGTGTCAAGCAGGTGACCCTTGAACATAATCTCTCCTACCAGTATGTTTGATATGTCCCACATTTTCCTTTTATTGCTTATAAAAATACTTTTAACTTGAAATAGTTTTAGATTTACATAAAGACTGCAAAAAATAACAGGAGAATTCCTGTGCATCTCTTATGCAGCTTCCCCTAACAGTACACTACAGTGATCCAAGCCAGGAAATTCATACTGGGACAATACTGGTAACTGAAATGCAGATCACAATGGGGGTTCATTCGTTTATTCCACGTATCTCCCTTTTCTGGGTCTCACCTTGCATTTTGCTGTTATTTCTCTTTACTGTTCTTACAGTTCCATTCTAACAAGTCAACATTTGGTTGAAGTGAATGGTGCCACCAAGTACTTGCCTGGCAGAATAATGTCTATTCAGGGGACCTTTGGGCTCTGCAGGTATGTGTATCTGCAGCCTCTAGGTAAGCATTGCTAGGATGCTGAGAAGCCCCAATCCAGCAACTTTCAGCACCCCCCCTCCCCAAGTCTCTTAGATGAACCCTCCTCCCAAATACTGCACTTCCCCTAACTTCAGATTCACAGATGAACTCTCCCCTTTCACAAACACCAACAAGCTCCCGTGAGGCCAAAACAACAAAACGGCAGGAAAGCACAGGAGAGTCTAAGATGTTGGGTAGCAGGAGACCAGCAATCCTTCTCACACTCCTCCACTTCCCTCCTTCCTCCTGGTTTTGAAAACAGCTCGTGGAATTGTGCAGAAAGGGCATCAATAGATTACAAACTGTTTCCCTCTAATAAAACGTTAAACGATGTTGAAAATTAATCACCAGGGCCATCATGCTGCCCTCCTCAGAGGGAGACGGCTCGGGAAATTTAATAAATTATTATCACAATGATGTTCCTATTATAGAATTTGCATTTCATTCCCAAGGCCTGCATTCAGCCTCAGAGTTGCCTGATGATGGTTAAGAAAACTGAATGGACTCTTTTGCCTTAACGGTTGGAGGGCCCTGCTTACAGTGGTCCATCAAAGGGTATATGGGCTTCATACTTAATTATTTCAGCGTCTGCTCTAACCCCCTTCTGTATAATTTTGGTTTCTTTAAGACAACTAAAGACCGTATTGAATCGTGAGAGTGCCCTCCTGCCGGAAACACGCACTGTAATGATATGCCTAGCTTAAAAGCAAATCTAATCTACTTGCTTATTAAATTTAAATGTGTTTAAGGCTGATATGGTTTGAAGATGATATGTAAAATAACAGCCTCCATGGTTATAAATGTCAACTCTAAAAATTATATGCAATATAACATACAAAATAAATGCTGCTTCATCTTTACATTCCACTGTGATCAATTCATTAAACGATGTATTACAAGCCACGAGGACGGTTGTACAACGCAAGACGCCATTTGTCACAACATATTCCAAAGCACCCAGGAAATGCTGTGGAGATCTTTTGTCAGCAATGGATGATAGTTCTTATTAGAAAGAGGGGGGGAAACAGCTTTCCGATGTACCATGAGCAGAATTACTTCTCCAATCAAATATTAAAGACTGCGGAAATCCATTCTTAAGGCAAAGTTCCATATTTACAAAGTGGGACTGGGATAAAGGGGTTTCTTAGAAGAGAGGACTGGCTATAAACAGTTAAGTATGATGGTAAAGAATGAAGACAGATTTCCCCTGAGTTATGAAGCACAGTTTCATAATGTTCAGATCATACCGAAGGAGTCCCTAAGCTGGAATGATCACAGCAGGATCCTATGTGAATGTGAGGAGGGGGCATATAATATACACCTTGGGCCCCTTTTTCAAGCCTCTAATGGAGAAGACTGGGAGAAGCCTGGGAATACCCATTTCTTTCTAAAAAAAAGAAAAAAGCTTCCTTCATTATTGTCTGAATAGTTAACATGCTCTGAAGCATAACCAAGCTTTCCTTAGCACATGCATGCAAGCATGTGCATGTGTCTGTAGACAAGTCTGTTTTAACTCTTAAAACAGATGAATGACACAAAAAGATACAATGAATATGAACGACACAAAAAGATACAATGAATATGAACTCTGTGTGCTCCAGTGAACAACACGCACCACACAGAACCACAGTGGGAGGAGAGTAATACTCCCTATCAGTCGATCTGCTGGTGGAATACTTCAAGTGTTGCTAACTTCTGGCCAACTATATCCCTTTGTATGCCCAACCCCTTCAATTTAGGTCTTCTAACTTAGGTCACTTCCCATATCCCTTTAGCTCATAATCTAGAGATCAGAGTTTTATTCAGGAAAAAAAAAAGTATCTGGCTGAAAAGTCAAAATCTCTGTTGGGAATTTATTGAACAATGAGGAGGATCAATGCTTATAAAGCCTAACAAAAGAATGAGGGCAGTTGACTCTGCCTGAAAGGATTTTTATTTTAAACTAAAAAAAAAATTATAAATGCATTTAAATTTAATTGTGTTAAGCACAAGCTACTCTATCAATGGTATTCTACTCCTTAGTGACCTTTTAGGAAGTCTTGAGACTTTTTTAAATCAGTCAACAAAGAACTCTGCATTTGGGGCGCTCATTGATGTCCTGCCCAATCCTATTTCAATCAGGATAATGATCCTTTTGTCTTCTGTATTTCAGTTGGACCCATCCAGACACACAAGTAATCAGGATATAGATGGGCTAGGACAGATTCTTCGAGAAAACTGGTGGAAAGAAATAAAACTTTATTACTAGAGGTACTGGGAAAGTTATGCAGATTGCCTGCAGGTGTCTGGGAGTCGTGAGGCTGCTGACCTGGACTTCCCCAGTGATTTACAACCTACAGTATCTTCCTCCCAGTGGTAGGCTGGTTTAGAAAGTAAGAGATTTAATTGAGAGATTTAATTAAGAGATTGGTAATGGGATAGAGATAATTATGCCTCACAGAGTGCCTCATGTCCTCTGGGGTGTGTGTGTGTGTGTGTGTGTGTGTGTGTGTGTGTGTGTGTGTTGGAAGGAGGTGTTTTGGAGTGGGGCAAATACATTCCTGGAATTGGGGAAACGAATTGAATCAGTGTGCCCTGAGAGCATGCTCACTATGGAGATGCCACCCTCCCAGGCTTCATCAGATAGGAATCACTCAGCCTTCCCTCTGAATGCCCAAAAGTCTGGATCTGCCTCTGGCTAGAGTTCCTGAACCAAACCTTCATTGGATGGTTTATCCTGCTTCCCAGGCTACAGCTACAGCCCTCCATAGTGTCAAAGAACCTCCTCCAATCCCTAGCTGCCTGCTGGTCTCTATGCTGTGTCCTTAACCATTTCTTTGAAAGATCCTAACTCTGGACGTGCACTTTTAACCACAAACTCAATGTCATTCCTCTATTCCTTTGCAGTATGCCCTACGCTATCTTAATGGCTATACTTTCTGCAGTCGTGAGACAGATCTTCATCAGAACCCCCAAATGATATGGGGACATAAGCAGCTCAGGATGGCAATACCGAAAGTGCTGTGCTGAGCCAATGCTCATGGGACAAGTCAGTAGTGTGATCTGCCGTCTGCTTAGACTATAAAAGAACACTCAGGGAATGGGGTGGGAGAAAATTATACATGCGTGCGCGTACACACACACACACACACACACACACACACACACACACACACTTCCTGCAGGACTTCAGTTAGGGTCTGTTAGACCCCTCTAACAGGCAGTTAAAAGCTTCCTCCAAATGGCATTTTAAAACTAATTGCAATGCAAATTTCAACTTCAGAGTTTTTAACAAAACCCTACTCAGACAACATCAGAGTGTTTTAATGCAAGACTTACAAAGCCAAAGGAAATACAGGAAGATGCATTATGGCTTCTTCATTTTAGCCTAAGCACTTCAGTTACCTTCTCCAGCTTTTCAGCCATGGTCCATTTCAAGGATGTTTCATTCCATCACATTTGTGCCTCTGCTATCCTTTCCAGTTACATAATAATACATCTGTAGCTGAGTTGGCTAATTCGTCAAAATTCTCTAATGCAACCAGCAAAACATTCCACATTTCATTCAGAAAATGCAATTAAAGAAAAAGTAAAATGCAGTAAAAATGATCTACAATCCCACTATCCAGAGGTAACTATGGTTAGCAAACCAAAAAAAAATTTTTTTCAAGATTTCTATTCTGTTTGTGAGCTAATTCTTACAGTGGTGTGATTTTGCCTGAGCCATGTTGCGGAATCTGCTTTGTTTACTGACAATACATTGTGAACAGTGTCCGATATGACCACCATAAATTAGCCAATTCTGTGTGTCAGAAATTTAGGTTATTTCCAATTTTTCACCATTACAAAAAATGCTGATAAATATTCTTTTATAGGGAGCCATATTTGTTTCCATGATGTGAAAAGGATTTCCCCATAGTGCTAAATTATACGTATACTCCTTTTTAAGACTTCACACAAATTTTAAGTGATTGATAATCTCTCATAATAACTGAGGAAGGGCAGGTGCGCTATAAAGAAAAAATATATTTATGTCCTATTTTATGCCACCTGCCCCCTTGTACCTTATCTACAATTTTAGTAGTTCAAAGTATCTACAGAACTAGGTTTTGAAAATAAGTTATAACAGATATTAATGAGACTACTGAGTACATCCTAATACAGATGATATTTGATGGTAGTATTATTTTAATGATATTGCGGTTTTATACAGTATGATATATATATGATATGTATAAATATGTATAATATTATACACACACACACACACACACACACACACACACACATAGACATCTCTTTAGCTACTAAGAAGTAAGTTTCATGATGTTTGGAAACTTTCTTTAAAGTGGTTGCATGTATCTGCACAATTACTAAATCCCAATGTCAGTATATGATCACTGTATCATTCTTTCTCCTTTTCTCTACGCATGGCATTTTTCATAATAAAAATACTTTTATAAAATGGAGGTGGCTCAGTCAGTTAAGCGTCCGACTTCGGCTCAGGTCATAATCTTGCTTTCGTGGGTTTGAGTCCTGGGTCTGAGCTGTCAGCACAGAGCCTAGAGCCTGCTTCCGATTCTATGTCTCCCCCTCTCTCTGCCCCTCCCCTGCTCACACTCTGTCTCTCACTGTCTCTCAAAAATAAATAAACATTTAAAAAAATGAAAAATAAAAAGAATGGAACCAGAACATTCTTCTCAATGGGGGTTGGAAGCACACAGTAGGGACCCTGTAGTTCAAGTGGAAGACACGGCTAGTAGCTTGGCAACAAAAAAGCCTCCATTTCTGGCGTGCCATGATGCTGCATGGAATGACTGCTGACAGCAGGTGCCATGAGTAGCCTTAAGGAGACATTCTGTGAAACAATAGCATTTCTGTTTCCTGGAGGCACCAGAGTTCCCTGACCCTGCCTCTCTGGCCCCCTGGATCTATACTCACACACACCAACCAACCATAGTTGCTAAAGGCTGGCACCTGCTTGAGAGGAGGAGGAGAAAGGGTCAGGAAGTGAGTCTCCACTGGGTAACCGCATTTTTGTTGAGAATGGATTGGGCTTGTTGGTACCTAGGGATGAAATGGTATGGAACCGAAATTGCCATGGCTCACCAAGAATCTGTGAGGCTCGGGTCTACACAAGCTGGTGTAAAGGCTTTACAACCTGAAAGGAGTTCAATATCTTGACATGTGTGCTCACCATCTAACACTTTTGGTTATAGCAGGAAAAAAGAAAAAAAAAAGCGTATTTGGAGATAAACGGCGTAACTAGGTCTATCTCTGAGGACTAAATTGATTTACGATTGTGACACACAAATATCTGCCCGGATGTTTCTCAAGGTGTAATGAAAGTGGTGGGGTTTCTTGCAAATGGTGTATGCCATCTACCCAAGAATGTGTGTGTCCACAAAGATGACCCACAGTGCAGTATCGTCAGAGGCACTAGACCCAGATAGCTCTAATCTAGTCTTGTCACTTGCAGACAAAAGCACTGATCCAATGTTCTTCCATGCAATCCACCTTCGTCAAACGCGTTAAGGAAATTACCTGTCAGAAACATCATGGCTGAGACTCTGTGATTAAACACAAACGTGGAGATGCTCCAGGGTACAGTGGAATCATTAGGGAAAAAAAATTACACACAAACACCTCCTTCAATTCACTTTCCTTTGAATTAATTCTGTGGTCATAAATATTTGAAATCCGCAGAGCGATATATAACACGAAACTTATCGAGTACCCACTCTGGCTGAAACTATGCCAGACACTATCCCATAATATCCCCATCCGTTCAGTGGATGTGACGAGATAAAACTCTATGGACATTCCTCCATGTACTTATTGCACAATTTCAAATGTATTACGTAATCTAAGGCTCAATTTCCTTATCTGCACTGTGGGACATTAATATGCATATCATGTTGTCATTGCAATGCTTCAACAAGGTAATATATATAAAGTTTCAAGCACACCATTGAGCACAAAGTAAGAATTCTTATACTTATTAACAATTGTGAGTAAGCATTATTATTGTGGTTAATTAGTATCCCCTTCAACACACGCACACACACACACTCAGAGTTTAAGGATCTTGTCTAAGGTTTCAGATTGACAAATAGAAGCACGGAAATTTAGAACTAACATTGTTCTGAGTCTGAAAGTCCAAACTCTATCTGTAGGTCCCCATTACTCAGATTCTTAAAAAAAATAAGATTTCACAAGAGTTCACAGTCATTCATGGGGGTTCATATCTCTTTAGGTACACCCATGTGATCAAGACCTGTATATTATGACCCTGTGATACTGCAGTACCACACTATTTACTAACATGAAAAGGACTGTCAGAAAGGTATGTTTAAGGAGCCACACTTAAATTATTTAATGTTTGACCATGAGATTGGGATTGTAGGGAACTATGGGGGAAGTAAAAGCCCACATGCAATGCAGATAAACAGATGTCCTGCATCATGGGGTGAATTTGTGGATATATTGTGATTGCCATCATCTTTCCCCCAGCCTTCTGCTGAAATCTTTTACATTATCCCTATGCTTCCACTATTCCCCTCTCCTGAGTCTACTCTCACAAAATTCCTGAAAATTGTGAATTGGATGATGCCCCCTCTCTCAGGCCACTCAAATGGCAGGCTGTTGCTCTGAGACTAAAATTCCATCTCCTTACCATGAGCAAAGAATTTTCCTTGATCTGCTCCTCCACCATCCCCTCTCCCCCTTGTTCTTGGGGTTCATTCCAGACATGTACGGCCCTTTTTCTGCTCTTCAAACATACCACACCCTTTCCTGCTAATGACCATGCACAGGCCTTCACACTGTTGGGCTCGCCTCACAGACCCTGTCTTCCTCCTCCCCCGACCCTCGCATCAGTATCATCCCTAGTCATTCCAGTTCAAGGCATCCCATCTCACTGTCTGAATGACCCCATCACAGTCTGAAATCTTACCCTCTCTTTACTGGTTTACTTTATATCTTTTAAACTACTCCTTAAACTAGAATGGTTATTTCATGCAGGCAGAGACCTGGTAACATTCATACCTAAAATGACACCTGACAACAGGAGGTGTTAAGTACCTCCTTGCCAAATGGAAATTAAATACGATGAAAAGTTCTCCGTGTGTTTTATTAATTTTATTTGAACAGTAATGCTCAGCCCTTGCTCACTTTCTGTGTGAGTCAGCTACTCCCTGAGTCCTGCCTGGCAAAGATGGTTTGGCCCTGTATTCTGAGTACACCTTCCTGCTTCAGGCGCCTATGAGATCATTAATGCAGGCTTCTGGGAACCTGAAAATAACACACACACACACACACACACACACACACACACACACACACACACCCCTTTATTCAGAAGTATTGATGAAGTAAAGGGGGAGAAAGAGTGCAAAGCGTCAGTTGTACTTAAAGTTTGGATTGACCTGTGAAGGTTTAATTATATAACAATAATAAATAAATAAAAGACTTTGGGTTCAGGATAATTCCGTGCTGACCAGTGGGCTTCAGCAGCTGGTACGAAATTTCAAGCAGAACAATTAGTCTTGTTTGTTCTGCCAAATTAGAAGCTCAACCCCTACCTTCACTATCCCCTGCAAACTCATAAACACAGTAGTATACTTACATTATTGGGGATACATCTCTTTCATCCATGATGGCTCCCCTAAATCAAGCCAATCTCCTCTCAGACACAAATATACATAAGCAACGGTTGTTTTATGTGATTCAACCCATTGTACCTCAATTAATAGGTCCAAGGTTGAATACCAATCCTAGCTGGGTCAATTTAATTCTCTTTCCTGGAAAATTTAGAATCCAGGATGTCGTTCTCTTATTTATAATACTATACATTCAACAACATTGCTACATGTCCAGTATATGTAAAGCATTGTTCAGAAGAAGTCTTTGCTCTCAGAAGCTTAGGGTCTAGTGGGAGCAGCATATGGTAAATGAGTAGACGAAGAAAGTAAGATAATGTATGATCACAGCATGGGATTGGTATGGCCAGGGAAGGCCTTTGGAAAAGGTAACATGAACCAAAATGCAATTAACCTAAAAGAACCAATAATATGAGCATTTGTGGGGAGCATCTCAGAAGGATTGCGTGCAAGGTGCAAGGTGGAGAGAAGGGCGAATCCGATGGGTTGGCCATAAGCTGCAAAGAAAAGGGTCTTGAGAGTTGAGGACAGATGCCTTTGCTGGTCCTTGGTTCATTCTACTGGCTCAGGCTGCTCTTCCTCCTCTTTGTATATACTCTTGGCATCTATGGAATATTTTGAAGCTAAATTCTCCTTTCTCACTTATGTGAATCTGAAGGGAGTTTCTGGTTTTGCTTTCTCACCAAGAAGAATTAGGATTGCCTCTTATCCTCGGATTTCTAGAGCAACAGTTCACAACAGAATATCTGGAAAAGGGCAAAAAAGCTCAGGACAAGGAGAGAGAAGAGATATTCAGCAGCTGCTCAGCCTTCTGCAACCAAGGATATGAGGAAGTTCGGCAAGTGTGCGTGTGAGATCGTCTCATGAAGAAATCCGGCTTGAGGAAGGATTTTACTTTTTGTTTTTTATCTGTGGCTGTAGAATTCAAGTCAAGTTCCCTACAGAAGAACATCAGTGTTTACAAAGCAGGAATAAAATGACAATCCTTCAATAGCATCACACAGCTTACAGTTAAGGAAAGTTTTAAACTCTCCGACTCCAAAGCTCACGATCTAGGTCAAAGATACCACAATAAGGTTCATCTTAAGAGGCAACTGAAAACCATTTACAGTGGCTGAGGAATTACCATGAACATACTTCTTTTTTATTTAATGTTTATTTATTTATTTTGAGAGAGCATGAGTGGGGGAGAAGGGTGGAGAAGCAGCGGGAGAGAGAGAACCCTGAGCAGGCTTCAAGCTCAGCGTGGAGCCTGATGCGGGGCTCAATCTCATGAACAGCAACATCACGACCTGAGCTGAGATCGAGAGGCAGAGGGTCAACTGACTGAGCCACCCAGGTGCCCGACCATGAACACACTTCTGAAGCCTTGTCCAGCTCATCAGCAAAGACAGTGATCATCCAGCGGTGCGTGCCTTGGGTGCTGGACTGGAGAAATAGGTGGTGTGTGCTTCATTCACTCTCCCTGTTCCAGAGGAATTAACCCTTTTTCTCCCTCTACCTTAATGGCTGAGATCTTTCTTTTCCTAGCAACTATTTCAAAACACCCTTGCCCACAACTATTCAGAGAGATCCCCCCTGGGATGCTTCTCTAACACTGACAGGGCTCCAAATAAAAGCACTCTAAAATTCTCAGGCAACCGTAACTATGATCACTTATTAACTCATGAGCAGGAGGAAGACGGAGCAAAGAGCCTGAAGAGAGCAGAGAAGAATGAAGTCTGGCAGTTCAACTCATCCAGTTGTGGTGCTCACTCAGCTCTCATGACCACGCTAAGAGGTAACCAGCCATCTCACCATTTAGCAGCCGGGGAGACTGCAGATCAGAGAGGTTTTGTGACTTTTCCAAGACCATTCAGCTGGCAAATGGCAGGCCGGGAGAGAAACCCTATCTCTAGAACTCCTGGCCATTCCCTTACATCAGGGGGTCAGTAAACTACGGCCAGAGGACCAAATCTGTCTCGCTGCCTGTTGTTGAAAACAAAGATTTGTCACAATACTGCCAAACTCACTTGTTTTCATGTGTTGTCTGTTTGCTCTTACTTTACACCTGCAGAGTTGAATGGTGGTGACAGACACCGTATGGCCCACAAGCCTAAAATATTTACTATCTTGCCCTTTACAGAAAAAGTTTGCCAACCAATGTTTTATGGCATTGTTATGAGCGTTAAGCATAAAATCCTCAACCTGACACATGCTGCTTCTTAACCATGATGCTGAAAATAAACTTCCCCTGTGGTAATATTGTACCTAAATATTTTCACCTTGAAGCAAGTGTTCTGGCTTTTTCTTCTTTCTTTCTTTCTCTTTATTTTTTTTTTATCATAATAATTCACAGTAGAAATAGAGCAGAGGAATAGGAAAGATAATTTTCCCCAAACAAATCTCTTGCAATCCTTTCTAACACCACAGGGAACCCTCTTACCTTTCACAAAAAAGGAAAGAACCAGTCACTATATTTAGTGGCAACTCATCTATCAGCCTGTAAAGTACTATCCAATAAAATCAAAGGGCCCCACCAAATAGATCAATACTAGTGCACAAACATGTTTGTGTCTGGGCTTTCTGAAAACATGCCTTCAGAATGTAGGGACTTGCCCTGCCCTGCATCTGATGAGAAGAGTAATCCATCGTGAGAAAACAGGCTTCCAGAAACTGCCCCTTTCTGGCTGTGTGGCATCAATCACTTACTTAACCTCTCTGTGCCTGTTTTCTCTCTGAAAAGAATAAAAGCAATAATAGTACCCTCCCTCCTTATAAAATTACATAATAATTTAAATAATTAATATATGGAAACTATGTTAAAAGACTGATATACAGTAAGTGTTTACGAACAATTGCTATTGTTTGGATATTATTATTATTTGGTATAATAATAGTGTTGTAAAGCACCATTTACTATGAAGACTAGGGTGATTGTGGACAAAACACAGAACCTTTTCTCTAATGAAAACGGACCCTCGTGCAACATTTCTGAGAAAACTGTAAATTTTTCAAAGATTCTGTACACAAATGAAGGACAGTGCAACTCCAGGAATTTTGTTACTGCTGTTGTTGGAATCACCCCTGTGTGGTCAGCTTGGTACTTAAGACAAACAAAAGCAACACACGTGTGCACATTAAACTTTAAATGTGTGACAAAAAGGAAATGCCAGCACCTGACAGATAGGTCCAACAGCAAAACATAATTAATTGGTCTGCAGCTTGGCAAATTCTCCCACAGATTTTGGTGAATCGTAAATCAGTTCAAGAGGGAGTCAGACAAATTGTGGAGACTGAACAAATCATTGAGAGAGATGGAAGGCAGAGAAAATTGTTCTCCAAGGAGGAGATTTTTAGAACTCCATTCTCTTAAGTAAGGCGGTGGGGTGGGGGGTGATTTGAGAAAGCCTGAACATAGAATTACTTTACATTTTCAATGGAAATGAACTCCAAAAGCAAAGGTAACTTAAGTGTCTTCCTTTCAAAAAAATTCCTGGTTGAGCATCTTTCCATATAAAGAGCTGTATAGTTGTATCCTATTCTCCTACCCACAAATGCATCCAGAAAATTAACACCTCAAATAAACTGGGATCTGACCAAGAAAAAGTTGAACCTTGCACATTTAATTATGTATCAGATCAAAGAAACAGCCATAAAAATAAAAGCAAACCTATCCTCCATGTGGCAGCTCTATCAGTTAGTTTATTGCTCACCATATGTGCTGCCATAGAAAATTATAACGGGCCAGTATTGTTAACCATAAACAAAGGGAACTGGATTATTATTTACGGTCTTGTTAACCAAATTAGTAAAGTCAATCAAACTGGATCAGTATACGAAGTGACGATGAGTGTTCATCAGGCATGACTTCTACAACAGGGGAAACTCAATGTTAAGAGACATTTGGTCAGTGAGACTGTGCTTGACTTTCAGAAGACAGAGACCCCTTCCAAGGTCAGGCACGGAATTAACAACACTGCCAGTTGCTTTCAATGGCAAGGAGTGTGTAACTCTAAGCCTAGAGAGTGTTCTCCTTTTGGATTCCCCCAATGGATAAATGGCCAAATTCTGGTGATATGAACAGCATATCCCCATAAACGCAGCATAGGCAGAGTCTTCACTGGCGGGCACATCAGATTTCTCAGCAGGGACTACAAATCAATTATTCAATCATCCAAATGATCAAAAAACAAAAACTTTTCATGCTTACTCATATCTGTATTCTCTTTCTTTTTAGACACATGGAAAGATTACATTTTCCATCTCCTTGCAGCTGGTTAGAACCATGTGACTCACTATGGCCAAACCATTAGTGACCTAGTCATTTAACTGCCATTACAAGACGTTCCACTCTTGGTCTTTCTCAGCTACATCAAACAACAAGTCTGTGTGTCCTCAAAAGTGAAGCTACTGGTGGGTGGAACCTCCATCAGATTGAATTGCTAGGTCATCACCTGCTCTGCAGAGTTGCCCAGACCCGTGGAAGACTCTATATGAACAAGAAACACGAGATTTTTTTGTGCCTAACTATGGCATAATCTGGCATATACTGACTATCTGTGGGAGTTGTGGCACAAGTGCACATGGGTGGCCTTTACTCCTAGAGATCTGAGTCAATAGGTCAGAAGGGAAGGGACACAGCATCTGTGTGGTTCACATGCTCCTAGTTAATCTTATGAGCATATCCAAAGAGGAAAAAGTACACTAGAACATGGGCCAGCAAACCACGACTCCGAAGCCAAATTCTCTCTGCTTTTGTAAATAAAGTTTTATTGAAACGCAGCCGTGCTCATCCATTTATGTACTGTCCGTGGCTGCTTTGGGCTACAACAGGTGAGATGAGTGGTTGCATCACAGACCATAAGACCTGCAAAATCTAAAATATTTACAGTCTGGCTCTTTATGGAAAAGGTTTCCTGACCCTCAGACTAGAATATTGTGCAAGCACCCCGCTTTCTGCTACCATCTCGTCAATAATGCAACTTGCCTGCATAGCAGCTGTCACAGGAAGCCACCTGCTGTACAAAAGGTGACTGCTGTGAAAAACCTTACTGAAAATAAGACACAGGATAGAAAAGCTCACATAGCATCCCTGACCTGCTTCTAACTGCTCTTCTCATCAGCTCTAGAGGCCTTGACGGGACCCTTGTTTGTTTGTAGAATAGATACTTTTCACTATAGTCTGTCCACAGATGATCAGCCAGGAAGAGGGCCACAAATGCCATTCCTCTGTCACTGGAGGCAGTGATGTCCTCACTATTGTCCATGTGGGGAGACCCACTAATGGATAGAAATATATGCCAGTCAGCAAAATGCCAAGTTGCCCTTGCTTGGTTTCATAGCACTGTACATGAGGTCTCTCCAAACTAGCTTTTTAAAGTAGGCTACATCTGGATTTATGGGCAGCCCAGGATGGTTTCTGAATGTGCCCAGAGAGACTTCATGGGCAGCGAGTGTTTATTTTGCTATCGGTAAATCACCTTGTAAGTAAATTATCAAAGAGAAACTTTGAACTTCGAACCTGAAATTAGAAAATTTAAATAGAAAACTTCTTTTTCATTTTTAAAATAATTCCTCCCACCCCCTGTCCCTGGTTCTTCTCTATGCTCTTATACTTCCTTTTTTGGTTGTTGTTTTTTGTTCCATTGATAATAATAATATCCATTATCACCATAGATATTTTATGTTTATATGTGTATGTAAATATGTATTTATTTTCTGTTCATTGTCTTCATCCTGACTATGATGTGAACAAGAATATTATCTAATTATGTTCATTATTTTATTCTCAGTATCTAACCAAGAGTTGGAAAACTTTTTCTCAATGGGCCAAATAGTAAATAATTTATTCTATTTTAATT
This sequence comes from Herpailurus yagouaroundi, assembly GCF_014898765.1. Classification (NCBI taxonomy): domain Eukaryota; kingdom Metazoa; phylum Chordata; class Mammalia; order Carnivora; family Felidae; genus Herpailurus; species Herpailurus yagouaroundi. Next base: position 13,845,974 of record NW_024412453.1, read on the forward strand.
TTTAAGTGTACTTATTTTGAGAGAGAGAGAGAGAGAGAGAGAGAGAGAGAGAGAGAGAGAGAGAAAGGCAAAGGGGGACAGAGAGAGAGGGAGAGAGAGAATCCCAAGCCTCCATGTGGGGCTTGAACTCATGAACTGTGAGACTATGACCTAAGCCGAAATTAAGACTTGGACGCTCAACCAACTAAGCCACCCAGGTGCCCCCAACAGTAAATATTTTAGACTTTGTAAGCTATACAATCTCTGTCATAGCTGTTTAACTTTGCTCTTGGGAGCACAAATAAGCCACAGGCATGAGAATGAGTGTGCGTGACTTTATACACAATAAAACAATAAAACTTCATACACAAAAACAGGGAGAGGGCTGGATTTGTTTCCAAAGCTATAGTTTTCTAACTCTTGGCCTAGAACACTGTCTGACACATAGTAGGCACTTCATAAATATCTGCTGTATCAATGAATACACAGAATGAAGTCATCACAGCATTCACTACTGAATGAATGAATGAATATATGAATGAGCAAATGAATGAATGAATATCTCAACTGTGTGTGGTTAAACAATAGTCACTGAGTGCACACTGTATGTCAGGCTTTCTTCCAAGTTCTAATGATATGAAATAAAACACAACATAAAAATTATAACAGCTAAGGAAATTCAGAATGATGCTAAGCACTTTACATGCATTATCTCATTTAATCCTATCAATGATTTTAAGAGCCAAGTATTATTATTAATCCCATTTTACAGCTGAGTTAACTCAAGCTTAACATGGTTAAGTAGCTTGCCCCCAAATCACACACACAGCATGTAGTGCCAGGATTACAATGGAAGAAATCTGATTTAAAGTACATGCTTTTAACCACACCAGTGTGGTCTGTCAGTGGGGACTTCTGCTGACAGAAGTCCGCCTCAATTAGGCATCATAATGAGCATACTGGTATGTACTCACCTCCCAGGTACTTAGTCTTTTGGTTTCAGAGTGTTCAAGGTTTGAAAATCTATACTACAGAGGAAGTGGTATCTTGGGCTCATATGTGCTCAGGGGGGCGATGTATGAACCTTGAGTCTTTTCAACCCTCTAAGAAGTGACCTTTTCCTAGAAAGCACAGATTACTGCAACCCAGCTGAGAAACATGTGCAGACAGCTCTACCCTGGGAGGGAGCAAGTCATTTTATCAAAAGATAAAAGAAATAACACCAACTACTGTGTGGCTGGAAGAGGTAACCTCAGAAAGCTTGTTCTAATAGAGTTGTGTGTTCCTTTCAAACACCACAGCACCAAGCAGCAAGGGCAGGGTGATAAGCCCAGATCCTACCCATCTCCAAAGCAGAGTTCTTGAACAAAGTGTACCTTGTCCACAAATGGGATCGTTTTGTATATGAGGTCAGTGCCCCATCTATGCCTTGTTTCAGTTATTCTATAAGCTATGAATATAACAGGGTAGGGGAAGGTTCATTTCCCAGTCCTACATTTCTGCATAAAAGAGAAGGGATTCATTCTCCCACTTACTGCCTTTCTACCCATTTCTTTGCTGCCTTATTTACAAGAGAAAAGGAACTGTTGATAAGGAATGTGAGAATCCTCAAGATTCACTGAGTTCCATCTCATAGATGAACAAAGTTATTTCATGAAAAAGTAAGGAATGTGAAAAGATACTCATGATCTTTAAACATTAGGGAAATGCAAGTTAAAGAGACCATGCAATGCCACTACATATTTCCTAGAATGGGTATAATTCACAAGACAGCTAATACCAACAGTTGACAAGGATGGGGCACCACCAGGACTCTTGTTTGTTGCTGGTAGGAATATACAATGGAGGATCCACTTTAGAAAACAGTTTGGCAAGTTGAGTTCCACTTTGAAGTAGCCACTCAAGAGAAGCAAAAGCATATGTCCACACAAAAACATGGAGACCAATGCTCATAGCAACACTATACATAATAGTTGACATCTGGAAACAATAGAAGTGTCTATCAATTGATGAACAGATAAACAAAATGTGCTATATCCATACAATGGACTATTACTCACCAGTAGAAAGAAACTACTGATACATAGATGAACCCCAAAAACACACAGGGTAACTCATCAGGGTGACAAAACTATTCTAAAACAGGATTGTGAAAATATTTCATATCTATAAGTCCACTTAAAATTGAATTGAATTATACATTTATAATGACTGTATTTTGTGGACACCTGGGTGGCTCAATCGGTTGAGCATTTGACTTCGGCTCAGGTCATGATTTCGCATTCAAGGGTTCGAGCCCCACATCAGGCTCTGTGCTGACAGCTCAGAGCCTGGAGACTGCTTTGTACTCTGTGTCTCCCTCTCTCTCTCTGCCCCTCCCCTGCTCACACTCTGTCTCTCTGCCTATCAAAAACTAAAATAAGATAAAAACATTAAAAATTTTTTTTAAATGACCAAATTTTGTAATGTGAAATTATATATTAATAATCTACAAACAAATAGAAATTCCACATGCACGAACTCTCTCTTTCAGGTTCTATCGCTACAACTGGGTTGTTAAGTCTTACGCCAAGATTCATTGCATGCACGTGTTTTAGCGGAGGCTACAAACCATGGATACAGAGGAGGGTTTATAAGACTCAAACCTAGAAAATACGATACTCTTATTTCCTTGTGCAGCATATAAGCATAGCCAAACCATGTCTTTCTTCAAAATTTTTCTAAGTGGAGTCAGCCAAGAAAAACTCTGTGTGTTATGTTTCTTGGGTGCCTATCAATTAGAATACTTTTGGTTGCAAATAACAAAAATCCATACTAAAATTAACTTAAACCCTAAAGGAATTAATATTGCATGCACATTGCAATAATTCAAGGACAAACATACTTGCTTTCAATCTCTTTGGGCCCTTTTTGGTCAAATGCCCAAATACTAGTTGGGTCATCCATCGTCCAAAGATAGCCAGAAAACTGGGTTCCAGAATGAAATGTTGACAAGGGCAGAGGGGTTATTATTACTGGCTTATACCATTTAAGTCCCTGTCCTGCTCCAACTCCAAATGGGGTTGCTGTCAGATTATCCATTGTCACATGAACTTGATGGAGAGAGATGGAAACATGAGTAAAATCAGTCCTCTGCTAGGAAGGGGAAGAACATGATGGAATCTAGGTGAACAATTGGATTCACAATAAAACTCTGACAATAAAATCCCAGAGCTGCCTAGGTTTTGCCACCTGCCTCATACAGAAAGGCCATCTTCAGTGGAAGGGAATGAAGCCAATATGGTGATACTGAGAACGGTCTTCATTGTCATTGCTTGGTTCCAATGACACATGCCCTTTCTGATCATATGACCTAAGAAATGCACCTTCCTTCACTTAAACTCAGTCCAAATGGAGTTTCTAGTAACAATAGAAAGAGCCACAGTTAATTTGATTACAAAAAGAGCTAAATTGGCTTTGCATGGGAAAAGGGCAGTAAGCTCCTCATGGATAAGTGTCATATGCACTTTATTCACCATCCTTCATAGAACACAAAGAAGGTGCTCAATAAATACTTGCTGAATGAATAAACCTCCACCAATCAGCTCCCTATATTGACTGTACTTTTTCTTTGGGAGGAGATCAAGTGATTTCCCTTTCATTTCATTACTCAGTGGGATCCGGGGTAGGGAATGTTTGCTTCTAACCCTCAACTCTCAGAGAAGCAAATGGGCATCGTAAGTTATTTCGCTTGTATAATATAATAGTTACGACACTGTGCTAGAGAATATGACTTTATTCAGTTTTATGATGCTTTGTGCTGTAAGTGGGACTTCACTATAGATGAGTCTATGGAATTATTTTCTTTATAGATGATTAAAATAAAAAATGTCCTAAATTCGTTCCACCCTCCTGGAGCCGTTCTCAGTCTTAACTACCACCTCCTAATATCTTTACTGCTCTTTCCCCAGTGTTTCTGGAAATTGCATTCGAAGTGTAAAAATAGTCTGCAGTACTGTAATTGAAATGACAAAATGCTGAAATACAAGGAAGGAGGCAAGAAGTAAAGAGACAAAATGGCTTCCGAGAGAAAAAAAAATTGCCACTCAAATTGAACTCAATTTCACACAAAACATCTGAAACTAGCACCCTCCTTTCTGAGCCTTTCAACACAGATTGACACATATATCTGGTTGTTCCTGAATTCTGTTTTATAGCATTAAAGTAAGTGGGTTTTGGGGGGACATGTGTTTCTGGCAGTGGCACTCTGCCTCAGCTAAGAGTCCCTTACAATAGTGGATTGTATCCCTAACTGCAGTTTGCTTTGCTTTGACTAAGTTTCCATAGCCTGTGGCAAAATTCAAAATAAAAGAGGGGGGCGCAAAGTAGTGAGTATTTTTCTTGTAGTTTTTTATAAATAATAAGATAATTCTATAACTTTTACCACAATGAATTAAATAAAATAATATTTCTATTTGTCGATAACTATTAGTAATGAAATGTATCCAATATTAAGCCCTGTTCTTTCCTCAGAGCTCATAATCTTTCTTCTTATTGGGTATTAAAATGTCATGTCTAATATGGGGTTTTAGGGAAAATCGATCTTTGTTTCTTGTTTGTTTGGTTTGCCATTCTTTTATACTGAAACCATATGGGGCGGGGGGCCCAAAATTTAGTTTTGAAATGTATTGCTCTAGGGTGTTTGAGTCTTCTGCTTTGGAACCCCAGGACGGGTCAGCTTGAAATGGAGGGAGATGATTATCTCCCCATGTTCCCCCAAACCTTCATGTCAGAAAGCAATGCGCGAGGTGTTTAACTCCACGTGGAGAATGCCAACATACATTTTGCAAAGATAAAATGAAGATTCTGATTCTTCAAAATCTGTCCCCATGAAGTGAATGCATAGTTGTGCGTTAAGATGCTGTTTCTAGGCTTACCCCAGTGCTGTCTGTGTAACTTGGGGATGATCTGTGTTCAGGGTAATTCAGAGTTTTTGTTTGTTTGTTTGTTTGTTTGTTTTGCAACGAGACAAAACAGGAACGCACATTACATGTAACGGGTCTTGGCACAATTTCTCAGGAGGTGGTGGTAATTTGTAGAAGGTAGCACTTCTGATGTGTTGATGAAAGGCTGGGGATCAAAGGGTGGTTTCCAGAGAGAGACAAGTATGTACTTTTTTTTTTAATCCATCAACACCATGGCGGGAACAACAATGTCTTTCCCCATTACAAACACAGTAGTGGGAAGATTTAGTTTTATTACATACTTTATTAGGAAAATGTGTGGGGCACTGGGGAATAAAAAAAAAAGAGTGTGTGTGTGAGGAGAGCAGACTTTTTAAATGGGATTTGAAAGCCCTATTGTGGGAAATTTATTGTGGGGTATGTGGATTCTAGATAAAACAAGGAAAATGTGGAATTATTGGCTCATATGAATGAACTTCAGTTCTGGGATGCAGAATTACAGAATTGAAAGGTAATTCATAAATTACCTGATTTGGATGCTTCATTTCACAGATAAGAGAATTGAGGCACACCAAGATTTTTCTGAATTGCCCCCAAATCATGTGAATCCAAAGAAAACCAAAACCAGAAACCAGCCTGTTCATGAAATGCTATAATCTTACCACTATACCACACAGCCTCCGAGGTAGGATCTGGGATCTGAATGCACATCTTCTTTCCGGACACTACTCTCCTAGGGGATATATCCGCCCTTGAGTGGCACTTATAACTAGAGATGTGCCTCAATTATCACCCCTCCTTAAGCTATATGTTAAGCAAAATTTTAAAGATATAAAAAGACATCAGCAAAGCCAGATTTAAAGGGTTCTGAAAAGTCAATGAAGCACCGAGACAGATAATGTATTATTACAGTCCTGATGCTTATAAGCTCAGAAAACACTAGCTGATTGCCCACCATATAAATCAACCCATTTGCAACAGCCCTTCTGTAAATGGAAATGGCCTCTTCTGTGTTATTGATAAAGACACTGGAGTTCGAAACACAAGGAGAGAAAATTATGTTCTGAACACTGAAGCCACCGTTTTACCTGTTGTGCTGAATTCACATTAAAGATCCTCTCTGAAAGAAATTTCTTTCTATAATCCTACAGTCTAGTTGGCGAGATGAGACATGCATATATAACTCAATTAGAGGATACACAATATAGTGTGAAAGTGAATTAATGACAGTAATTAATTAAGAACATACTAAGTGTCAAGGGCTATGCTAAGCATTTTCTCATAGAATGCTCAGTAAACTCAAGTGTCCAGCAAGATTATTGCTGTCAGTCGACAGTGGAGGGAAGTAGGACTTCAAAGAGTTTAAGTTGCTTACCCAGATCCCACTTCTTGGAAGGAAAGTCCTGGGATTTAATCCTGGGCATATCTGCTTTGCATCGATCTTTGTGGATTGCTGATTGGTAATGGTAGCAAGCATCCTGCGAGGCATTGAGAGGTCAAAAATGAGAGAATGTTCCGGAAGTTTGTCAGGATTGATCTGGATCTCAAAAATTCAGTAAGATTTGGAAAAATGGAAATGAAGGAGACATTCTAGCTGGGAAGAAGAAACTGAGCAAAAGGATTAGAGTGACACAGGAGAGACAGTACTTTTTGCTGTCACCAGCAAGAGAAAACTGTAAGACCCTGACCTGAGTCATGAAAGTTAGCCCGGTGGTTCAGTGGAGGCAAGGTTGGGGTAGCTCTGGTGAGACCACTGACGAGGGGCCACAATGGGCAGCAGTGGGGGCGGTGGGATCAGATTCCCTGCCTCTGAGTTGAAGATGTATCACCACTTCCGCCATCTCTATATTTTCTGGAAGGTTCCATCCCCTCTTAAGTACCTCATTCAACCACCACGCAAGCCATTGTTTGCAATACTGAGGACACAACACAGAACAAAAGAAAGCCTAATCACACTGTCTTGGGTTTAAGACTAACCAAAGTAGGTACCTCTCAGATATGGGAGTTACCTGGGTAATCCAGGCTAACTAACCCCTTAGCCTGAAAACACAGTGCTGGGGGAGGGAGAAAGGGATGGCTGATATTATCATTATTTTTGTTATAACAATGATTCATATCATCTATACTTCCTGTACAGGAAGTATCAGGGGTTTGTACAAACATAACATAATATTAATTACCCAGTGCACATATGCCAAAATAATAATTATATCAAATATATAATCTGAAATATAATCTAAAGATATCATCTGGGCAGGAGGAGAAGGCAGATGAACGGATACTCTAAACCATCACATGCAAAGAAATAGCCTTAAATGCAGTGTGGCAGTAAAGCCTGTACCAGATTTTGGTTCTATCACTTATTCTGAACTTTTGTTTCTTCATTTGTAAGTGGGGCTCATAATGTACTTGTTGTGAAGGGATATTATGAAGACATAATTTGTTCATGTATATCTGCAGTTCTCAATTGGGGGGTTTTGTCTTCCAGGGGACATGTGGCCACATCTGGAGACATTTTTGGTTGTCACAACTTGGAGGGGGGGGTTGTTACTGGATCTAGTGGGTAGAAGTCAGGGATGTTGCTGACTATCCTACAGATGCACAGGGCATCCCCGCTTCCCAACAAAGAATTATCCAAAAATCATCAAGACTGCCAAGGTTGAAAAACCCTGATATATGGAAAGCCCTTAGCACAATGACTAGCATTAAGAGAAACTGAAAAAAAATATATATTGTTGTTATTATAATTATCCTCTTCATCATCACCATCACACTGCTACCTGCACACGCAAGTACGAGAAGACTGTGGGCCCATGGATGTTAGCAGAATTTGAAACAATGATTGGTGTTGCCTTCTTATTAGGAGAACACTCCACGTTTTCCCTACCCCGAAATACTGGATGATTTGTCCCTTTTTCTTCCACATCCAAACACTATTGTCCCTGGAGCAACCCCCCTCTATAACTTCAGCTATGATTCTGTGCCACAGCTTATTTCTTTTAATTAGAGTCTTAGAATTATTCCCTATGGAGTTCACCCAAGAAGGACATCACAAAACCTTTAAAAAATATTATGTTAGAAAATGAAGTTAAGACTAAAATAGAGCCACACTCCTCCCATTTGAAAGTATATTTGTTCATGTCAGGAGAATGAAGGCTGCATGAATTATTCATTAGAATAACAGTTTATTGGCAAAATTGTTGTCTTTGGATGGTATGCATTATGGAGTGAATAAATAATGTGGGACGGATATTTTTAGGGACTGAAGAGTGAATCTAGGAAGAAAATTCGTAACAGGAAGGAGAGGAAGTTATGGCTAGAAGTGGTTGAGGCTTCTCAGTAAAATATGGGAAGGACATAAAAATGGCCTGAACCAAGAAGTAAAGTAGAAAAAGCAAGGATAAACCCTTCTAACTGCTTCGCTCTCGTGTATATGTGGCTGCTTCTCTTCCACTTTTAATTGAAAGTTTTCTTTACCACGATGAACAAAATTAATTAGGTTTCCTATGGCTATCTTCCTGAGCTGGCCGATAAGGTTCACAAATTCACATTGATTGAGAGACGAGTACAATCTGACCGTTGGGTCTTTTTTTTTTTTTTTTTTTTAATGTTTATTTCTTTTTGATAGAGACAGAGCATGAGTGGGGGGGAGCAGAGAGAGAGACAGAGGGAGACACAGAATCCGAAGTAGGCTCCAGGCTCTGAGCCATCAGCACAGAGCACAATGTGGGGCTCGAACTCACTAGCTGGGAGATCATGACCTGAGCTGAAGTCAGACACTTAACCGACTGAGCCACCCAGGTGCCCCTGGTTTGTTTGTTCGTTTGTTTGTTTAATGAGATATTATTGACATATAACATTGTATAAGTTTAAAGCATACAAATGTGTCTATGTGATACATTTATACACTGCAATATGATTACCTCCATAGTGTTAGCTAATATCTCCATCAAGTCACACAGTCATTATATCTTTTTGGTAGTGAAACTATTTAAGATCTAGTTTCTGAGCAGCTTGGAAGTATATGATACAGTATTGCTGACTATAACCATAGTACAATACATTAGACCTTCAGAATCACCTTCACCTTTAATCTGTAAGTTTGCACCCTTTGACCAATATCTCACCAAACATCCCACCCCCAGTTCCTGATAACCATCTACAAATCCTCTGCTTCTACAAATTCAACTATTTTACATTCCACATGTATAATATAATAAAATATCTGTCTTTCTCTGTCTGGATTATCTCTAGCAAAATATCCTCAAGGTCCATCCATGTTGTGGCAAATAGCAGGATTTCCTTCTTTCTCATAGCTAAATAACATTCCATTGTCTATATATACATTTACACATACATATCTTCTGCATTCATCCATTGATGGACACTTAGGTTGTTTCCCTCTCTTGCTACCGTGAACAAGACAGGGATAAACATCGGAGTGTGGATGTCTCTTCTGGAGGGCAGTTTCATTTCCTTTAGATACATATTCAGAAGTGGGACTGTTGGATCACATGGTAATTTTATTTTTTAATTTTCTGAAGAACACTCATACTGTCTTCCATAGTGACAGAACCAGTTTATGTTTCCACCAACAGAAGGAACTCCCTTTTCTCCACACCCTCTCCAATACTTGTCTCTTGTGTCTTCTTGATAACAGCCACTGTAACAGGTGTGAGATAATATCTTGCTGTGCTTTTGATTTGCATTTCTCTGATTCATGCTGTTGAGCATCTTTTCATACACCTGGTGCCCATTTAGATGTCTTTCTTTGGAATAATGTCTGTTTGGTCCCTCTGCCCATTTATTAATAAGAGTGTGTTTTTGTTATTGAGTTGTAGGTGTTCTTCATATATTTTAGATATTAACCCAACACTGGATATATGGCTTGCAAATATTTTCTCCTATTCCATGAGTCGCCTTTTTCATTTTGTTAATTTGCCCATGGAGTTATGGTATTCACTTTTCTCCCATCTCTGCCTGGCTTCGTTTGGTCAGTTATTCCCTGGCACATATCAGCCAGAGCTGACCTTCCTTCACTCCTCACCAAGCTGCAGACCAGACCTTGGCCCACTTCCTGTTCAGAGTGGAGAAACTCACTCATGCTCTACAAACTTTCCAGATCAAACCTCAGCTTGCTGGGGAAACCACACTCCCATTAGCAAAGCTGCTGCTCATACAAAAGCTGCCATTGGTAAAGTGAAGTTTAATGCTAATTGATTGAAAAGAAAGTAGACAATTTTGTTTCATTGAATCTCTTTAAATGTAGCTAATGCTGTAAACTATTCCAGAGCATTTCATTTTCATGTTTTCCTCTGGGGAGGAAAAAAAACCTGCTTCTTGAAAAATGAAAAGCTAAGTTAAAAAAATTTTTTTTAATTAAGAAAATAAAACACTCTCCACCTTGTGTGGTTCTTCTACTCTGTTAAGAATAGTCTCTTGGATCCCCCACCATTCCTGGGAAAGCACCAGAGATCAAACACTTTCCTAGAAGAGGGGTTGGCACACTTTTTCTGTGAAGGGTCAGACAGTAACTATTTTAGGCTTTGCAGGTCATAGGGTCTCTGTTGCAAATACTCAGCTCTTATGTTGTACCTTCATAGCCAAGAGAGACAATATGTAAATGAATGAACAGTGCTATGAAGGAATGAACAATGCTGTAAATGAATGAACAATGCATAAGTATTATTCATTTGCAAAAACAAGCACTAGGCTGGATTGGCCCTCAGGTCTTAGTTTGCCAACCCCTGGCTACAGAAACAAATGACAAACTTAGTAGCTTAAAACAAGAGACATTTTTCTTTAAAAAATTTTTTTAACGTTTATTTATTTTTGAGACAGGGAGAGACAGAGCATGAACAGGGGAGGGTCAGAGAGAGGGAGACACAGAATATGAAGCAGGCTCCAGGCTCTGAGCTGTCAGCACAGAGCCTGAGGCGGGGCTCGAACTCACAGACCGCGAGATCATGACCTGAGCTGAAGTCGGCTGCCTAACCGACTGAGCCACCCAGGCGCCCCAAGAGGCATTTTTCTCACAGTTCTAGAGGGTAGAAGGCCAACTCAAGGCGTTGGCAGGGCCACAAACCCTCCTAAGGCTGTAGGGGAGAAATCTCTCTTGCCCCTTTTAGCTCCTGGTGGCTTTTGGCATTCCTTGGTTTGTGGCTACATCCCTCCAGCCCCTTCCTCTGCCTTCACACGGCCTTCTCCTCCTCTGTGCCTCTGTAGGTCCAAATCTCCCTCTGTTTTTCTTTTTTTTTTTATTTTTTTTTATTTTTTTTTATTTTTTTTTTTTTTTCAACGTTTATTTATTTTTGGGACAGAGAGAGACAGAGCATGAACGGAGGAGGGGCAGAGAGAGAGGGAGACACAGAATCGGAAACAGGCTCCAGGCTCCGAGCCATCAGCCCAGAGCCTGACGCGGGGCTCGAACTCACGGACCGCGAGATCGTGACCTGGCTGAAGTCGGACGCTTAACCGACTGCGCCACCCAGGCGCCCCCCTCTGTTTTTCTTAAAATGACACTGGCCACTGGACTTTGGACATGCTCTGACTCCAAAATGATTTCACCTCAATATTCTTAACTATTTATATCTGCAAAGACCCTATTTCCAAATAAAGTCACATTTTGAGTTTCTAGGTGGATGTGAATTAGCAGGGTGGGGGTGGGGAGGGCTCTTCAACCCACCACACGTGTTCTAAAAGAACTGTGCCCCTTTCTGTCTCAGAACTTGGAGCACAGAAGGCAAAAGGAAAACAACTGTAATGAAAATGGACATTGTTATTATAGTTACATGCTAAGTCTGAAATTTGCCCATTCTTTGTTACAAAGGGAGATTGGCCAAGTGCTGGAGATGAGTTAGGTGTAGATGCATCAGTGTGGGACTATCTCCCTGTTGCCATCCAGGACAGAAAGAAAACCCAGGACAGAAAGACCAGATGCCGTGTCCCTGCACTCCCAACTAAGGTCCCACCTAAGTCCCACCGGTGAGGTGTCCCGCATCCTGGGGAATGTTACCATGTATTTTGACAGATGTGCTGTTGGCTACCCATCCTGAGTCCAAGTTACGGCCATTCCTCTGGACTCCTCATGCTCCCACCTTATGCCACTGACGTTGCTGCTATTGTCTGCCTGGAACTCCCATTTGAAGCCACCCTAGCACATCAGCTGAGAGGAGACTGAGGCACGGAGACCGGCACCCCTGTATCCCTTTCTCACCTGACTGTTCAGATGTATCAGAAGAAAGGCGGGTCCACTGCTACAGTAATGCAAACAACTTATAACTGATTATCAGGCTGTTCTTAACCATCTTCTGACCATCCGAACCCTGGGACTTCTCCATGTCACCCCGTACCATAGTCCCTAACCCTCAATTCCCATCCCCTCCCCCGACCTGCCCACCATATCGCAGTCTATTCGTGTACCTTTCTCTAATTTTCTCTCTTTCCATATAACTCATGCCCTATAACTTCATCTTTAACCTACAAGTTGTTTGCTGATTTAAGTTTTTCTCTTAAATAGAGATTATTCACTCCCTTGGAAGAAATCTTGTGTGTGTGAGAGAGAGAGAGGAAGAGAGGGGAGAGGAGAATCTTTTGCTATATAACTACTGAAGAACAACCCATCAAAAGGAGTAATAATCATCTCTTGATTACTGCCTGGAAAAAGGCAAATCACAATGGATACGCCCACCCCGTTCAGAATCAAAGATCTGAGAGTTGGAAGAAACAGTGTTAAAGTGAGAGATCCAGAAGAGAAGCGACCAGGGCCTCTGGCAGTGTTTCATCCCACCTGGGCCCCTGGGTGGACTCAGTCCCACACCAGGGTGCACGGCTTGTGAGCAGAGTGCATTCTGCACACCATCCACCCACAGCGAGGTGCTTTGGAGCAGCACACATACAACGCAACTGCATGCCGTACCCTGGCAGGAACCGAGCCCATTTGTAAACCCAGAATGCTCAACGCCTCACACCGACAGCATCTGACAGGAGTAGGTTCTCAACACAGATCTGCGAAATGGGTAAATAATGATAGGATTGTATCCTTGGAAGCCAAAGACAAAGGTGGGAACTGCAATGGTAGCTCTGTGTCTATGGTCTGGAGACCGTAAGAAATGACTAAAACTATAGCAAACTGTTCTTGGGAGCTTCAACTTCAGGTAGGGCCTGTGGTGATATGCCTTGGGCCTTACCAGCCCTGGTCTTTATTTTACTCAGGGTTAATTCTAGGAGCAGGCCATTTGTTTTGTAGCCCACTTAAAATTTCTTGCCCCTCCTACAGTTACTTGAAAATGTCTGCAAGGAGGTATAGCAACAATGTTTTTAAAAGCAAAAAAATTGAGGGGCGCCTGGGTGGCGCAGTCGGTTAAGCGTCCGACTTCAGCCAGGTCACGATCTCGCGGTCCGTGGGTTCGAGCCCCGCGTCGGGCTCTGGGCTGATGGCTCAGAGCCTGGAGCCTGTTTCCGATTCTGTGTCTCC
>NW_024412453.1:13859471-13880257 GCF_014898765.1 Herpailurus yagouaroundi
TGTGTGTGTGTGTGTGTGTGTGTGTGTGTGTGTGTTGTGTGTATGTTTCTGCAGAGAAGAAATTATAAACTATTGAAAACAGTTATCTTCAGAGTGTAGAATTTGGAATCCTTCATTTTGTGTCCCCTTAGTCTTTTCCTGTTTTGAATTTTTGCAAATGATATGCATTATTTCAGTCATGAAAAAAATTAAAAATCAAACTTGAAAGAAATGTCCTCAAACTATTTCGATGTTTACAAAGTGAGATCATGAAGAAGTTTTTTGAGACTCTGAGTGGGGGTTGGGGGGAGAGATTGAGATTCTAGGGAATAATAAAGGGAGCAGAAGAACCAGGAGATAAAAAGGACATATCAGATGGTGAATGAGGTCAGTCACCCACTTGCAAAAGCAAAACATCACCAGACCAGGCACTTCATACATAGTCATAAAATTCCCTCATCCGTGTGCCATTTTCCAAAGCAAAATCTCTGAACATGTCTCTTTGCTCTGAATTGATAAGGTTACTAATTACCAGGGGACAAGGGCTCTCTGCAGTGACATTTATACAATTCCCTGCCCCTTCATCCAAATCAAACAAGGTAATACTCAAAGGAAATTGGCCAGTAGACTCTCCATACTTCAACTCAGGCAAGTCAAAACCTTTTCAAATCTCAGTTGGCTGATATTAGAATCAGAAAAAATAAAAGTTAAGATTCTCAAGCTGAGGATACTTTCATGAGTGTAAGAATTATTTATGTGTGCATCACTATGTTTGGTAGATAAATAAGATGGACATAAGCCTGACCCTGTGATCTCAGACATACACAGAAAAGTCTGCATTCACATACAATGTGACACAAAAGCGAAGACAGTAGGCAACTTGTCTGAGGTCATAAAGCCAGGTGGGGACCAAAATGGGAACTAAGGCCCAGGTGTCTTGACTTCAACATGCCATTTGGGGGGATGAAGCAGAGAACACCTCACATCATGTCTCCAGCTTTTAAGTGTAGGGCTCCTTAACAACAAAAGGAGAGCAGGAAGAAAAGGAAGGAGAACAGTGAGGAGGAAGGAGAGAGCTGTTTTAAAATTTACCTTTGCCTTACAAAAGGAATGGGGCACCTGGGTGGCTCTGTCGGTGAAGCGTCCGACTTCGGCTCAGGTCATGATCTTGTGTTTCGTGAGTTCGAGCCCCACATAGGGCTCTCTGCCGACAGCTCAGAGCCTGGAGCCTGCTTTGGGTTCTGTGTCTCCCTCTCTCTCTCTGCCCCTCGCCCATTCATGCTCTGTCTCTCTTGCTCTTAAACATAAATAAGCATTAAAATTTTTGAAAAAAATAAACTTTATCTTTTCCTTTTATTCGCCTAGCAATCAAGAAACCTGGATTGTTTTTTCTCAGTTATATCATCTGTACAATGGGGCATAATGAAACTTGCTCATCTACATCTATGGAGTTACTATGGTATTAAAATAGACAGACATACTCATTTTACCATCATAGAATCATATATATGTGGAGATAGATAGATAGATAGATAGATAGATAGATAGATAGATAGGATGGTAGGATGGGCGGGCGGACAGATGGATGATATATAGATAATATTTCATTTTGTTATTTTAAAAACTAAACATCATCCCACCACTGTTGGCACATTTCAGCAGGAAAGTGCTGCCTTCCCTGGCACGTCTGCTGGAGCTTGGAGGGGTTTCTCTGGCAAGACACCAACTCCCTTGTGAAGAGCTGACTGCAGCTCTGAGAGAAGGAAACAGGCTCTTGTTACAGTAAATGTCAGCACCAGTGGGAAAACCTTACTAGCTGGCTGTATTCTGGGAACAAATATGTTTTCAGTGGTTCATTGCCTGGAAAACTCAACTTGGGTAGGCCTCAAACCTTTGAGCCTGTTTACAGGGAAGAGTGAGCATTGGCTTTCTTGTTCTAGGGGCTCCAAATGGAAGTCCTGGACCATGTTCCATCTCCCTACTTTAGGACTGAGCAGAAATGCCTGAACATCCAGAACTCATGCTGACATCACTTCTATAAATGCTGGCTTGTGTTGTTTCTGGCAAATATCTACCAAGAGGATTCTCATGAGTACCTGCTCAGATGAAGAACAGAAATGCCCCATGGAAAAATTCACTTATTTCTGCATTCGTAAGCCTTATCTTCAGTTCCCCAGCATAGAGATCCCTAGAATTAGACTGCCTATATTCAAATACTGGTTTTGATGTTAACTAGGTATATACAAAACTAGGTATAGTGAGCAGCTTTACCAGTATGCCCTTCTGTTTCTCCATCTACACAAGGGGGATAATAATATTCCCTAATTCTAGAGTGACCTAAGGATTTAAAGAAAAAAAAAAAAAAAAAGATTGGGAGACTTTACCCAGTGTCTCACACTTTGCAGTAAATGTTCCTACTCATAGTAGTAAGGGTAATGGCATCTTTAACAAACTTTAATGGATTTCATTAACCATTCTAAAGCAATACAACAAAAATTAAAAAGCACATCCATTTAAAATAATTATGTTTAAGTCCAATGTGGTAGGAGAATATAGTACTTTAAGTATTTCTAGCTCCTGATGAGCTATGGATAAATGGGAGAGAAAAAGCTTAGAGGAGATATCAAGCCCCTAATCATTACTTGTAAACTACCTCCTCAAGCCTCCAGAGGCTCCTTTCTGCAGGAGGAAGAAGATGACCAATTATGTTCTAAGCTACAAGAACATCAGGGTCAGGAAACCATAGATACCTGCTGCACATCCTCTGTTCATGCCAAATTCCACTCGGCACTCCAATTTATTGTGAAAATACCTTCCTGAAAGGAGGGGGAATTAAGTGAGCACATGAAGTGCTGAGGGAATACAAAATAAGGGAAAGATCAGGAGTTGAGTCAGAAGTAAGCACCGTGCTGCTAAAGCTAATCAAATAAACATGCACATACTGTATGTTCCTATTCCCCGACCATGGCAGACATCATTAATTGATCATGGCACTTCTTCCCCATGAACCTATCTAGGACCCCTCATAACCCTCTACATACTCGAGCTGCTGACAGACACGACCAATCACCGAGAGATAGGAAGTGACATAATCCCAGACACTGGTCTTGGTAGAAGCAATACTAAAAAAAAAAAAAAAAATTTAAAGGTTTGCAATCATGATGAAAGTAGCCATTTGAGTACATTTGAGTAGCTGGGAATGACTTCAGTCAAACCCTCACAAAAAAGGAGTGTAAGGTCTACGGCAGAAAGTAAACGGCTGACTTCTTTGCTCCTAAGCATCGAAGGTTTGGGGCTGACAAAATGCAATATTGATGAGAGAGCAGTAAAAGACAGACTGATGAATTCTGAGTTGAACTGGGGAATTAAAGAGAGCTTCCAAGGTTGAAAGCTACAATACTCATCAATTAAAAAAAAAAAAAAAAAAAGATTGGCTCAGCTATCTGTGCTAAGAAAGTGCCTAAAAATGTGACACAGGAATTACAAAAGGCCCTTCAGTAAAATTAAGATGAGGATTATACCTCAAAAAGGATTGGCAGTGGACTATGTCAATCATATAAAAGAAAGTGGTAGCTTAATTATTTGTATTGTAACTTTCTAGCAAATAGAAGTAGGTGATCTTCATGGAATCTATAACAAGAACAAATTTATGGAAATTATAAAAGAGACAACAATTATAACAAGTGCAATGATATATTTTACCATAAGCATATTATGTGCTGTATGTTAGGTATTTAACATATACTACTTTATGCAATCTTAGACAAGAAGGAAGGAAGTGGGGGAGGGAGGATGAAAGAAAAGGTGGAAAAAAGAGGAAAAGGTGAAGAAGGAGAAGAAACAAAGGTTTGTTTGCTTGGAGGTATTTTTTTTTTCAATTGCCATTTTACACATTGGGCAATTGGAGCTCAGGACAGTCAAGTAACTTGCCTGGCATGTGTCAAAGTCAGGGAAAAAACAGCCCCATCTGCCACCAAAACATACAGCTTTTTACCTCTTTGCTGTACTTTATCCGAAACAAACAAACAAACAAACAAACAAACAAACAAACAAACAAAATGAAGCCCAGGAGCAGGCACACTGTTATTGCAACAATCAGGGAGGAGGAAACAAGACCAGTCACTGGGAATATTCCCCTCTCTTTGAAGCCTATGTGGGTTTCACCATCACGTGACACATGACCAAAAAACACAGTGGACTTTCTTTAGCTTGACACTGTGCCTGCAAGCAATCCTCCCACTAACATGAATTCACAAACACACCAAAAAAAGGGGAAGGGGGTTGACCATCGAGCGGTCATTAAGCAATCCTAATCTACAACCACTGAGAACATACTATGTGTAAATGCATTCTACAAGGGCCTTTTATCCACTGATGAATGAAAGCATTCATTCATCCATTCATTCAATACACATGCCTTTATGGCCAACTAGGTTACAGTTATAACTACTCAGGAAGGAGCAGTAAATAAAACAGACAAGAATTTCAGCCCTTCTGAAACTTCCATGCCTAGTGGAGGAAGACACAAGAAAACTTTTACAAGTACATAATATGTCAAGTGATCGTTACAAAGAAGAAAAGCAGCACAGGGAAGTAAGCAGACCATGTTAGGGTAAGACGTCCAATTTTAAAGATGGTGGTTTATTCCAGGAAAGAGAAGAAAGCCATGTGGCTGGAAAGGAGGGAGGAAGGCTATGGTAGGAAAGGAAGCTGGGCAAGGT
This sequence comes from Herpailurus yagouaroundi, assembly GCF_014898765.1. NCBI lineage: Eukaryota > Metazoa > Chordata > Mammalia > Carnivora > Felidae > Herpailurus > Herpailurus yagouaroundi. The sequence goes on from NW_024412453.1 coordinate 13,864,172, forward strand.
GGAAAGACGTAGGGCATACAAACCCTACAGACTATGTTAAAGAGCTCAGTCTTACTCCAGGAAAAACAAAACAAATAATAATAAAAAAAAAAAAAAAGAGAGGACACCACTGAAAGGTCTAAGCAGGATAGAGGTATAGTCATGACTGCATTTTAAAAGTTCTTCTGGCTTCTGTCAGTGGAAGGGACTATAAAGGATACATGCTGGAAGCAAGAAGACCAGTTAGCGTGCTATTGGTGTAGAACACATGAGAGAAGGTGGCAGTTTAGGCAAAGGTGGAGCTTTTGGGAAGATTTGGTAAATTGTTCAGGGGAGAAAATCAACAGGACTTGGTAACTGGCTGGATGTTGGAAGTGGTGAACCAATTTTTCCTTAAAAAAAAAAAACATTGATGGGGTGCCTGGGTGGCTTAGTTGGCGAAGCATCTGACTCTTGATTTTGGCTCAGGTCATGATCCCAGGATTGTGGATGGAGCCCAAAGTCAGGCTCTGCACTGAGCGTGGAGCCTGCTTGGGATTCTCTCTCCTCTTTGCTCTCTGCCTCTCCTGTTTGCTCTCGTGCTCTCTCTCAAAAACAAAACAAAACAAAACAAACCACATTGAAATAATAAAAGTATTCCAGGATCCCAGTCTGAGATGGGCCCCACCTCTAAGCCAATCATTCTGAGGATGCCTTTTTAAATGTTGAGCCCATTCTGGGATCCCACAGTGGGGTGAGGATGAGAAAGTGAAATCAGTTCTAGGTTTAGGAAGAACTGAAAGATTCATTAAAAAAAAAGTTCTACAAAAGGAAAGTAAGTGAGGTGACATTACAGCAATCCAAAGGTGAGACCAGAGGACATGTTAAGCTTAAGAAAGGAGAAAGAATCTGACCAAAGACACAACAATGAGATAGGAAATAATTCTATCCTGTGAACAAAATTGACAAAAAGTCAAAGGTTACATGAGGTTTGGAAACCTGAAAGCATCAAATTCCTTTGACAGAACTAGTAAATTGAAAAAGGATACTGTTTTAGTTATGGGGAGAAATTAGTTCTATTCTTGTTATAAATGCCTTAAATATTTAGAACAACAGACTCATGGCCATAATTGCACATATAATGCTGAGATATGTCAAGAAAAACACAAAACAATTAATTAGTATGACAACTTCCTCCAAGGAAGCAATTCAAATCATTTAGTGAAAAACAAAGTTATAATAAAATGTAATCATCTGGTGTCTATATTAGCAATAATTAGTATATATGATCAAAGCCACGCCAAAGATTACTTTTCCATTTTAAGTGTGCAAACTACCAACATTCTGTTGGTACAGATGGAAGATGTACATTGGAGGAGTCCAGCTATTTGATGGAAGGGAGTAAAGGCAGGGAATTCTGGGGTTTATCAAGCTCTCCAACAGACTAGGCAGTCACATCTGTAGTTGGCAGATGTGAACAAAACCACCTCCTGAAAAATTGTGAGCTCTCCAGCACCAGGAGAAAGGAAAAGTGACAGAAAACAGCAGAGAGAATGAAATATGGAGCCCCGAGCAGACGGATGGATGTGCTTGGCCAAACCCCGCCCTCCATTACCAAAGCTCCAGATCTAGCTCATGGAATGGGAGTTCCAACCTATCACCAGCTTCAGAATGACAATCTTCATAAGGCTTGGGAATTCTGTTCTTTGGCATGAAATAGATGCTAATTCTCTCTCCTTCCTGATTCCCTTTCAAATATGAGCACATCCACCTAAGCCAGACAAGTTAGTCCCCACTCTCCACCTTTGGGACAGACATTACTAGGTGACGTGACACTTTCCCACTCAGCCCCAGCATCTCTACCAAAGATGCAACTTGACAGGTAAATCCGTATCATAGAGCACTGCTCAGTAAGTAAAGGGAATGAGCTATTGATACATGCAACAACGTAGATGAATCTCGAGGGCATTATGTTGAGTGAAAAAAGCGAATCCCCAAATCTTACATACTGTACACATTCTACTTATATATTCATGAGATGACAAAATTTAAGAAATGAAGGACAGATGGTGGTTCCCAGGGGTTAAGCATGGGGGAAGGGGATGGAAGAAGTGAGCCAATGTACGGTATGAGGGATCCTTGTGGTGTTGTGTCTTGACCATAGTGTGGACACATGAACTGATACAGGTGCTAAATGTGTATAGAATACACACACACACACACACACACACACACACACACACACACACAGGACTACAAATAAAACTGGGTAAATCTGAATAAGATAAGTAGATTATATTAGTAGATGGCATCAATGTGTGAATAAGAGCATCAGTAGATCTTATTGCATGAATTAGATCAATCACAGATTTTCCTATACTATGATTGTTTTTTAAGATGTAACTCTGGGGGTACAGAGTTTCTATTACTTTGTAAGCTTAATGTAAATCTACAAATCTACAATGACCTCAACATAAAAAGTTTTAGTTTTTTTTTAAAGCAGCCATTTTAAAAATAAAATAAAGTAAAATAAAGTCTACCAATGGACTAAAGTAAACATATAAGTTGAAATCTATTTGTCCCTCCTAGAGTAGATCATTGGGATTTTATCCACATATACTCTCAAAACCAAAGAAAAAAATAGAACAAATCTAATTTCTTGCCTAGATTCTGATTTTTTTGTAAAAAATATTTCCAACCTTTTGACACAGGCTTCAGTCACCACAAACAAAATTAGGTGATATGTGAAAGTGCTTTGGGGTGCAGAGATACTGTCAACTTCACCATCAGAATTCAGTTCATAGCAGCTCAGGGACAATGCTAAAAATTCAGAGTTCCTAGACCCAGTTCTGATGTTGACATGTGGCTGGAGTTTGGAACTGAGCTATCCCAAACCCTGCAGTTTTTGTTGACTCTGATTCCGAATGGTTCTGTCAGCCTGCAACCAATCCCAGAGTACCAACATTCCAAAGCAGGATTGCATCTAACTGCTGGCATAACATTTCCTTTGATTCCATGGCAACCCTATATCCTAACTGTGTTTTGCAAGGGCTGCAACCTTCCATTTACCCTACATTCATTTCCAAATTGAAACGGTATCTTGTACTACACATGTTTTCTGTGATAGTTTGTCCTGTGAATTCATTTAGTAATGAAGTGTATGGTCTGTCTCCCATTTCAAGAACCCGGGTCACGTTCACAACCAACTGCCAGGCATTACATCCACCCAAGGAGGAGCTTTTCAGTCTGTATTTCTAAAGCTGAAAAGATGCTCAGGTGAGTTTGCTTCAATTAACCTGTGCCAATGAGAATATTACTGCATTCTCCCACACTCAATAGTATGGAAGTTGCTGAATATTTAGTAGCATAATCAAGTATAATAGGGGCAGGATGGGAGAGCTCCTTGCCAATTTCCTTCAGCCTTTCACTTCCTGACAGCAGAGGGTGTGTGTTTATTATTAAAAAATATGTTGTTTAAAAGGCCCCTTTGTGTTTGTGTGTGTGTGTGTGTGTGTGTGTGTGTGTGTGTGTGTGTGTGTGTGAAAACAGGTTACTACCTACGTTGTACGAATGTAAATGAATAAAACCTTTTTGGAGGGCAAATCTTAGTGATATCTATGAAAAGCAAATTGATAGAGCCCTTGCAGAACTAAGAAATTATCCTATAAATATACATAGCAAACACTGAGATATAGATGTATAAATAGATGCAGTGTCTGAAATAGAATAAAAAAAGAAACTAAACCAAGCCATTTAAATGTGCATTAATAAGAAATCTATTAAACATTGTTTTATTCATAAAATGGAATACTATGAAGCTATTAAAAAGAATAAATTAGTTCTATATATCTAGTGTAGTTATTATACATGGCACATTTATTTATAAATATTAGAGTATCAGCTGGATGGCTAGAATTCCTTCCTTCCTCCCTCCCTCCTTTTCTCCCTTCCTTCCTTCCTTCCTTCCTTCCTTCCTTCCTTCCTTCCTTCCTTCCTTCTTTCTGTGGCTGGCTAATCTTTCATGAACCAATTCCTGGGAATATTGCTACTTCTCCTATTCCACAATTCCTTTCTCAAGATCAGCTATTCTAAGGAGGTTCAAAGGTAACTGTGAAGTGGGGGACATAAGGAGTTGATATTCAAAAGGTATAAAGTTTCAGTTATACGAGATGAGTAAGTTCTAAAGTAAGTTCTTCATAGTTTGGGAAGAGGGTGACTCTTGGTGACTATTACCCCACCACACACACATACACAATGAAGAGACACAGGACATTCTGAATAGTGTTGAATATGTTGATTACCTTGATTGTAGCAATGGTATCACAGGTGTATGTATATGTCCAAACTCATTACATTAAATACATACAGTTCTCTGTATGTGAGTGTGTGTACATATACATACACACACACACACACACACACACACACACACACACACACACACACATGTGTATATATAGCTCAATAAAGCCCTTTAATGTTTTAAAGTTCACTCATTCAGAATCTTTAGGAAAAACAAATCCCCACACTTTGTTTCAGCATTGGTTGTTAAAAATGTACATATCAGGGCACTGAGTGGCTGAGTCGGTTAAGCTATTGACTTCGGCTTAGGTCTTGATCTCATGGTTCGTAAGTTCGAGCACTAGGTCAGGTTCTGTGCCGACAGCTCTCCTCCTCCCCCTCTCACACTCTATCTCTTTCAAAAATAAATATTTTTTAAAAAGAACATCACATCATGACAGTACTCAGCCTTTTCAAAGATGTGCATGTTGAGAATAATTGCTGATCTTTCAAAAACGAGAGGTTCTGGAAAGTTTGCATTAATATCATAAACACACACACACACATACACACACACACACACATACACACACACACTATACTTCAGCTCTATAGCAACTCCTATTGTATTGAACCTACTTTATTCAAGACGATTCATTTTTTTGAGACTAAAGTTATTTAAAGTAGAGTTAAAGTAACTCTTCTCCACCACTCACGATGTAAATTTGACCAACTTAGCAAACTCAAATCCTAGTTTGTCCACCTATAAAATGGGATATATAAAGTTGTTACCTGATAAGGTTGTTGAAAATATTAAATGAGATAATACCTATAGAGCATTTGGTAAAATGTCTACCCAATAGTAATGTTCAATTAATATTACATATGGTTTATGTAAACATGTGCACATGTGTGTATGTATCACACGCACACACACTTGAAGGCAAAGAGTCCGCCAAGTTCCCAAACTAACTTTTATGACTATCTGTTACCATTTTCTTACAATGATTTGTTTATCCTCAATATTTTCAAAATGCCTTCTTCTACTCTAAGGAGAGTAGGTGTTCAGCTCAATCTAACATAAGGCAGAACTTCTAACAATTAAAGCCTTGTACAAGTGACTGCTTTGTGAGGCAGTCCCACCACTGAAGGTATGCAGGCCAATGAGCTCTTCTGGAATAAGTCAAAAGAAAGATCTCAGGGTCTCTCCATTATGGGGCTCATTTTAAGGATCCCTCCCATAGCAGCATAAAATGTGTGTCACGCACTTCAGCTGTAGGTTTTTGGTTTTTTTTTTTTTTTTTGATGTTTATTTATTTTTGAGAGACACAGAGAGACAGAGTGTAAGCAGGGGAGGGGCAGAGAGAGGGGGAGACACAGAATCCAAAGCAGGCTCCAGGCTGTGAGCTGTCAGCACAGAGCCCAACACGGGTCTCAAACTCACAAACCGCGAGATTATAACCAGAGCTGAAGTTGGACATTTAACCGACTGAGTCACCAGATGCCCCCAGTTGTAGTTTTTCTAATCTCCCTGGAGGAGAGAGATGGCTTCCACCATATGGTCTTCCACGTATGGTATTTTTCACCTGCCTCCTTTACAGTGCAATAGTGTGCAACTGTTTGTAGATTTATAGCACATATTCCTGACTGGAAACCCTCGAGGTAGTGACTTGACCCTATTTATCTCTTAATCTCACGTAACTGGGCACAAAGTAGGTACTCAGTGGATGATTTCTGGATGATAAAATAAATCCTGCAAATCAATCTGGAGTGCTTTTCTATCTATAAAGTTTCTCCTACAAAATCTAGACCATTACATATTCTGACAGAATATTTAAGCAAATCTGCTGTTAAAATATTAATAATGGAAGCAGCAACAATGATGGCAGTGATGTATAAATTGAAAAGTAAATCCACAGAGATGTCAATAGAATGTTTTTGTCTCTTTATTTCCATTCTCCTTATTTGAGAGGGGATGTTTTTATCAGCTTTAATGCCTAACTAGGATAATTTACATCTGTCTCCTTCCCCTTGGTATCAAGAGCAAAAGCATCTGATGACTGCATTCTTGGGGGAAACTTACAGTATTTTCCCCTAAAAATGACTATTTGATAACAAGCATAACAATAAAGTAGATACCCCTTCTATCCAATAAATGTCCTCTGTCCTTGGGGCGCCTGGGTGGCGCAGTCGGTTAAGCGTCCGACTTCAGCCAGGTCACGATCTCGCGGTCCTTGAGTTCGAGCCCCGCGTCGGGCTCTGGGCTGATGGCTCGGAGCCTGGAGCCTGTTTCCGATTCTGTGTCTCCCTCTCTCTCTGCCCCTCCCCCGTTCATGCTCTGTCTCTCTCTGTCCCAAAAATAAATAAAAAACATTGAAAAAAAATTAAAAAAAAATGTCCTCTGTCCTTAAGTCAGAGTTTTCCTGGAACATGGGATGGGGAAGAAAGACTAAAATAAAAGATTGCATTTATAGTTTGGCCATAGAGACTAAACCAGATCATGTTTATTGATTTATTTCAATCAATAGACACGGGAAAGTTCAGGAGATTTTGACCCATGCCTCCAGATATGCATTTGAGAGAGGTTTTTACCCAGCCCCAAAGTTGAGTTATTGCAGAATGAAAAAATGTTTCTGTCCACCAAGTGACACAGATATATTCATAACAGGAAGGAAGGAGGAAATTCAGCTCCTTTTGTTTTTCTCTCAGATTGTAACATACAAAGACAAGTTTTGTACAAATTATTAAACTCTGTCATGTTTCTATCTACTTAACCAAATGATAACTAAACACAAAATATCAGAATCATAAATAGACATGCTCTGGATAAAAATAAATAGGCTTCATGCAGTGATAATGGCCACTCCTTGCCCAGATTACATCTGTTCTCAGAAACTATATATGTCTATTATAGGTCCTTTATTGTCTTCCAAAAAATTAACTTCCTTCATGGCAGGCTCTGTGCTGCTCACTGTCTGTGGTCTCTTCTGGGGAGGGAAAAATGGTCCTCCATGTTTGGACATAAAATCTCATGTTCAGGGGCGCCTGGGTGGCGCAGTCGGTTAAGCGTCCGACTTCAGCCAGGTCACGATCTCACGGTCTGTGAGTTTGAGCCCCGCGTCAGGCTCTGGGCTGATGGCTCAGAGCCTGGAGCCTGTTTCCGATTCTGTGTCTCCCTCTCACTCTGCCCCTCCTCCGTTCATGCTCTGTCTCTCTCTGTCCCAAAAATAAATAAACGTTGAAAAAAATCTCATGTTCATACCCCATAAAGAACTCATCTAAACCTCTTTTTTTTTTTCTTCTAGGACCTGAACTAACCAGGACACAACTTGTTTGTCTCACGCTGCATTTCCAAGGTGAAATTAATTCCTTCTCACTGACATGTACATACACCAGACTCGTGTCTTTTTGATGACACTGGCACAATACAGAGACTACTGGAAAGGATGCAAATGGAATCTAAAGACCTTACCGCTCATCTTTACCAAGGCTGCATGACCAGCTATTTGGTAGCATCAGACTTTATGGGCACCATTTTTAAAGAAGCTATAGTTCAAAGTTGAGATCAGAGCTTTAATGGGGTTTTGAACTATGATGTGTATGAAGAGTTAATGGCAACATTGTTTAGCCATCAGGTCAGCCAAGGGATGAGATGAGGAAGTATATACACCTGTGGAGCACAAGTCCACATTCTGTTTCTGGCTCATCATCTCTTCCCTATTTCTTCTGGTAGCAACATTTCTCTTTCCGCTGATAGAGTGCTTTCCATGTGGTGGGCTTAGTAAAAGCCAGGCACACCCCACCTGTGCTACTGTTATTGATACATGGTCTTGACTGGAAATCAGAATTCTCTCTCCCTCTAGCCGCAGGGTTCAGTTCAGGAATGAGGATGTAAACCAAACAGAGTTGATACCACTCTAATTTTATATATGGAAGCGAGAAGAGAGAAGATCGTGTTTTGCTTCAAAACATAAGCTGTTAGGAATATAGCCTGAAGGCTACAATTGGCCACATGAAGAAAATCTGCTCAAGAATGAAATCAACACTCAGAAGGAAGTCAAAAGATGGAGAAGAGACATACCATTAGTAACATTATTTGAAGCCCCGGACACAGCCCTACTTGACGAAAATATATCTTTTGGATTCCTAATTTCATGAGCCAATAAATCTCATCGTTAAAAAAACAAGATTAAATCTGCTGTAGTTTAATTTTTGTCATGTGCAATAAAAAGTGTTCTGGTGAATCCACGTGAAGGCAAGAAAGGTGTGACCAGCCTCCCATTCTAGGGCTCACTTTTTTTTTTTTTTCAACGTTTATTTATTTTTTTGGGGACAGAGAGAGACAGAGCATGAACGGGGGAGGGGCAGAGAGAGAGGGAGACACAGAATCGGAAACAGGCTCCAGGCTCCGAGCCATCAGCCCAGAGCCTGACGCGGGGCTCGAACTCACGGACCGCGAGATCGTGACCTGGCTGAAGTCGGACGCTTAACCGACTGTGCCACCCAGGCGCCCTAGGGCTCACTTTTTAAAACATTGCTTTCCCAAAGAGGTCTGATTGTAGCCAAGAAGGCCTTTGGGTCAACAAAAATCTTTCCTTCTAACAACTTCATGCATGACAATGCTGGAATGCTGGTTGGGGCTTAACAAAATAGTTCCTGCAAATGGAACCCACTCTCCAGTCTCTGTCATTTCAGGGAGAAAACTCCTGTGCTACCATGAAAATAATTTCGGAAAGAAATACATCTGCTTTCAGAAAGTGTCTGCCAAGATGTGGCCCAATGTAATTTAAAATGGCTAAGACAATCAGCTCGAAAATTAAGGTTTCTAATGGGAACACCTACTCAGCCCTAATAATAGGGGAACTACCATCATAATTATAATGTGGTGCAAGCAGGCACATCATTAACTAACTTTTCTCAGCTACTGCAATTAACAAGCATCAATAGATTGAGTAAATTATTAATAACCCACACATGCTCCAGTGCACACTGCTGGCTCTATTTTTTTTTTTTCCAAGTAAGAAGCAAAAAGTTAACAGCTGATATCCAAATAATCTTTGATTTATCTCCTTCATAACATTCCTGCACCTTTTAATAATTCTTTTTGGAGGAGTTAAGAGTTGTAAAGAATTAAGTGGTGAGTGGAGAAGGAAACAGCCTGAAAGTGAGCAATGTAGTCTAACAGAGAGACCACCTTCTATGAGTTGATCAAACAGCCCATTCCTTACTTTCTCCATAGTGTGATCTTGTATAGAATTGCTATTATTATCACTGAGTGCTAGTAAGGGTAGAAGTTGTTATGTCTGTGACTTTATACAATGTAGTGTGAATCAGCAGCTCTCAAATACAGCCTAGGGACCGATTTAGGTTTATGATGTTCACAAATAATCTCCTCAAATCATGGGGCATTAGCGCAGGGTGGGCCCTAGCCTAATATGTAAGCAATAAAGAAGACAAAACAAGAGAACCAGGAAGAATTAAGGGACATAGTCAAGGCTGCACAAATAGGAAGTCTTTCCCTTGCATTTAAACTGTCACCAGCTCCTAGGTAAATAAAGCACAGTCCTTGTCTTTCAGGTGTGCCTGTACTAAAAGAGAGAGGCTACTGAATAACAAGCGTCAATAGACCAAGAAAACCCTCTGAGTTGGAATAAACACAAGGGAAGAAAAGGAGAAGGGCAGGCAACTTAGCCTGGGGCAGAAGATTCACAGACAGCTTCCCATAAGATTTAAAATCTCTGCTGGATTCTTTAATGACAGGGGGAAAAAAAGTGTGTGTGGGGGGGGTGGGGCAGAACAGAAGTAAGGACTGGTCCCAGCAGAGGAAACACTGTGTGTATAAAGGTGAGGGCATAAGAAAAAGATGGCATATTCTGGGAACAACAAGTTACCTGATGCAGCTGGAGTATAGATACACGAAGGTGAATAGTGGCCAGATGAGAAGGGATGTGTCAGGAACAGATGCTCTCTGCTGAGAGCCACGGCTGGCCTTAGAGCAGCCTTCAGTAGAAAGTGACACAATCAGGTTTTACTGATGAAAAGATCCCTAGGGCTGCACCTGGCAGAATGGAGTGGAGAGAGGGTGTGGTAGGGGAAGGAAAGGACCACAGGGAGGCTGTGCCAATCCATGCAAGGGATGTTAGTGGTCTTAACCAAAGACCCCACAACGGGAACGCAGCAGGGAATCAAGAGTTATATTTTTGCGATTATCCGGAGATAAAACCCAGAGACTTGACTCTTCACCCTGAGTCTTAGGTGATGTGCCTATCTCCAACTCCTTAACAGGCAAACAGCCACCATGCAACTGCTACCAGATAAACAGCACCAGGAAGTCTGGCAGCCTTGGTTCTGGGTCAGATATAAAGGTGGAGGTTTGAGAAAACTGCACTGCAGGAGATGACTTCCAAGATTTGGTTTCTCTCTTGAATCTCCATAAACCTGGGTCTTCAAAGACCATTCCCCGCTGTGAGGAAGGGACTCTTTCAGAAAGAAGTAATAGCCAAGTGGAGGGTAGGTAGACCAGAAGGCCTCTGACCTTGAAGAAATCTATCAAGACACAAAATAGCAAAATTCTATGGCTCCAGGTTATTTCTATCTTGATGCCTCTTTCAACAAAAAGGCATCAGACTGAATGATTTTAGGCACATGCCGAGTCATCTGGCTGAGTCCTGCAAGAAGGAGGGGGACTGAAAAAAGGTGACCCATGGGTCACTCTGGTACAAACCTACTCAGAGCCTGTCTGCAGGCAAGTGCCTGGGGCTGCTGGACTCAGGATCAGTCACAGGCAGGCTCTGCCTCCCAGGCCTCTTCGGGTTTCTGCTCAAACGATCGCCTCATTTTGAGATCATTCAAGCATGTTAAAACTGTAGACAGCAGAGCAGCACATCTATTCAATGACCACTTAAACTATACAACTGGAATTTATCACAAGTACAGGGGAAAGGGTGAGTCGTTAGAAAATCAAACTGGGAAAATCTCCACTCTCGATCAAACAGCTATGCTTTCTGCCCAGGGACCTGGGCACTGCAGCCTTAAAACACTAAATGTGTACAGCCTCCTGTCGGTGTCCAAAAAGGATCTGAGGTAGAGACGCACACAACAAAAGAGGTGTTAAAATATGTAAAAGAGGAACTTGAGACAAGGCAAAAATAAAAGAGAGGGGCAGGATAAGTGGATGCAAAAAATTCATTCTGTAATAGCCTGTATAGTTGCTGAGATCCAGACTCCTCTATAGATAAACCTTCTTGGGGTTTTCTTGAAAGGATAATTAAAAAAAAAGAGAGACTCCTCTAGACAATATCTAGGGTAACTAACTCTCACCCATTTGTAATAAACGTCTTGCTGTCATCATAGCTGTTGGTCTGACGGAGTCCAGGCACTACAAGGTCTAAAGGTCTGATCCTGTGAATTAGGGCTGAGAACCAGCACTCTTGGATTTCTCTCCATTGACACTGCCTCATTACCTTGGACTAGCTGTGATCAGCTGTGTCCATCAATCCTTGGCCATCTGCTTAAGAGCAACCTTTTCACTTGGCCTCTGATTCTGCAGTGACAGGTTTCACCCTTTGTATACCTTCCACGACTGCAAGGTGCTCAAGTGGAAACCACTCCTTGGAAAGTTACTCAGAAAAATATTCCCACCATTCCCACTCCTCATCACACCTTCGGCCTTATTCCAGTAATGGCTTCCGTGGACGTCCTGCAACAAGTCACGGACTCTATGGTTCTACTTGTTTGCTGTCAAACCCAAAGTGCTGTTTGAGCAGATTTCTCCCGAGGAACAAACTATGTAATCACCGATAGCAACAGCACTGATGGCAAGGTGGAGGTGATGGTGGTGGCTGGGGGGAGGCACTTTGGCTTCTAAAACATTCACTTTATGGCTCTTGGCTGGTGAATTAATAGAATACTGTATTGTATGATACACACCACACCTATCACAGTGGAGATCTCAGGCAGGCTTTCGAATAACATGAAGACCCATGATAAAGTAGAATGCAAATTTCCACTACAAACACTGCTCCATGGAGGGCATTATTCTCTGTAGTATCTCTGCCAGATGCAGGGGTTCTGGAATGATGAGGGGCAAGCTTTATGTCAAAGGTGCATTGCTCCTGCTTTGTTACAATGAGGAACTCGAGAAGAGCTGGAGAAAATACAAAAGTGGACCGCAATGGCCTATGCAGTGTAGTCCTCTCTAGTATCAGAAAGCCAAGGCCCATTTTCATTCAGTCACCAGCAAGCCAGACTTCACTGGGGTAAAAGAGCGGGTGGGTGGGTAAGGGGGTCGGCTGGTTCAGCCAGGCCTGCAGACACTGCCCTTCTCTGCCTTTGCCCAGGAAGACCTTACTGCAAGCACATTTTCAAAAGCAAGATACATTGTAAGCAAACAGAGCTATCCTTTTTAGTGTCAGAGAAACTTGGGATTTCAATACATGACAGTTGAGTTACCAGACAGGGTGTCAGGCCGAGTCTCAGGGGAGATGGGGAAGTAGCTTGAATGAGGACCAGAAGTTTGTGCCCTGGGGTACTTTATGGTATGCCATGCCCCTCTCCCATCCAGATGGGCTTCAACACGTGAATCTCATTTGAAATCTTCTTCCCCACTTTGGAACAGCCTGAAGAATGGGGAGTTAGCAGTTTTATTTACAGCACTCTTAGCCCCCAGCCAGGTAATCACACAGTAGCAAGCAGATGGGGAGAGGGGACGCTTAGAGGGGATGAAGAAAGCAGTGGCTGCCACACAGAGATGGAGGCGAGTGCCTGGCCACTGCTGCTGTGCTACGCGGGGGTTGTGGACCTGAGGGGATGTGGGCCTCTGAGAACCAGACCAGCCATATGGGTAAGCCAGGGAGAGGGACTAGGTGTGGAGAGAGAGCGAGAGACAGAGAGAGATGTAGACATATTCCTATGTCTTCCCAACATGGGGCCATGCTCCTGGGATACATCAAGCTCAAAGATACAATGGTGTTTGCTTATGTCAAGATCTGCAGCAGAGCTCAGATAAGCTCAAACTCAGCTATTAAGCAATCACAAAATGGACTCGGCTTCTAAATATTCTCACTAACATAAGCCAGGAAAACCAAAACATGGCAACCACTCCCTGATATGAAGACCTGAACTCCCTCTAAAAAAGGGTGGCAAAGGAAAAAGGGGTGGGAGTGGGGGGTCCCCTGGCTTAGGAAACCCATTCTAAGACCTGCACACACCTACATCTAGAGCGGGATGGGTGTCCACGGTTGGTACTGAATGAGCCATCCAGCCCCATCTGACCTGGGGTTTGCTGAGAAAAAGCCCTCAGAGGAACAGATGCGAGCTGACTCATCCAGAATCCTCATCCCCCTGACCTCCGCTGGAGGAGGCAGGAAGGGGGTGACTTCTGAGGAGGGCACAGGCTCTCTGCTACTGGAGACCCCCAGGGAGACACAAACCCAATGCTGCTAAATGGCAACCTTCAGAAATCACCTTCTCGGGCCATAAAGACTCTTTTACTCCGTGGCTTGATTTGCTATTGATTTAAGGCTCTTTTTCATAGTGATGCAGGAAAACATTTTATTTTCTCGGATGTAAGTGGGTGGGAGTCTATCCGGGGAAAGAGGGGGGAGGCTGCCATGTGGAGTGACGCCATCATTTAAAGACACTCTCCACTGCACCCTAAATGTCTACATGAGGAATTTTAAATAGGTCTAGATTCATCTGTATCAGGAGCTTTTAACCTGGTGACCAGGGATCAAGAATGGGTTTCAGAAACTGTGGACCCTAAGTAATGGTGCAAAATGCTGGGCCTTTATGCATATACCTATTTCTCCAGGAGAAGTATCTTGGCTTTCAATAGACTCTAAGGATTCTGAGTCTCCCAAAATGAGGATATCTCCAAGATCAGAAAGGGAGTCGATGCCTGCCATTCCTAAAACAATCATCTTAGCAAACCAGAGAGGTATTCACCAGCTTACCTATCAGATGACAATTCCTATGCAGACTTTTTCCCCCAAAGAGTCACTTTACACACAAATCAACCCTGAACTCAGACTTTAAAGCCATTCAAGGGCACCCACGAACCCAAATAGGAATGTTCAGAAGACAAGACCACACTTTAAAGAAAATCATGATTGGTTCAGGAAAAACTAACAGAATTGTGCCAATGTCTGTAAACATTATTCTGTTAGATCCTGGGGGCGGAGCTATTACTAAGCACGTCACAGGCTGCACACCACCCTGCACAGACTTACCATAGTGCCTGATAACACAATAGATGCTCAATAAATGCTGTGGAATAATATAAATGAATAAACAAACAAAGGAAAGGATGGATGATTGAATGAAGATCTTTTAAGACATTTTCATGATGAGGATGATATTTGTAGAACCGAATTCCCAGGCTCCAGGTCCTTGCTTGCCTCCAAGGGCACAGAAAAGATAAAAAGGGTGAGTGAGAAGAGGCTCTGGGAGAAAGCTACCCCATAAATACAAGGTATTGTTATTTTTATTTTTATTGGTGCTTCTACTGCCTTTGGGGGGAGGGGGGAGCACATGTGAATATGGCTAATTTTCTGCTTGACTCCAGACACATTCTAAATTACTGAGCCACATTTTATTTTAAATTGACTAATAAAGAAATCTCACACCCCACACCATTTCGCATTTTCTTGGGTCGTTTAATGTTTACACCCTTCTGCAATGGCTATTCTTTCCCTGAGAGCTGGGTTGGGGTGGGGTGAGGGCTGAAAGGCTGCTTGATACATTATTCTCTCTCTCTCTCTCTCTCTCCCCCCGCCCCGTTTCTGTTCTCTTTGTCATTGTTCCACTCAGTCTGTCTGTCTCTGTCTTTCTGTCTCTCTTTGTCTCTGTCTCTCTTTATTTTAATTTGTCCTGATCAAGACACAAATATCACCCTGAATCAGATGTCTTGCCTTTATGCTCACTTGAAAAAAATCACGTACAGCTTTTTGCTTTCCCCTACATAAAAATAAATGGAAAACATTTTGCAAATGTCAAATGCTATATAAAGGGAAAAATATGAAGGACAATGGACACATAAACAATAATACTAATGACAAATTTTACCTCTCCTAAAGCACTCTCTGCCACCTAGTTCCAATTCTGGAGTTTTATCTCAAGGGTCAGAAACCAGCTTATATCATAGACAGAAATGGATTCTCACAGCAAAATACTCTTCAAATGTGTTACCAGATCATATTAAGGAAAAGGAAAGAAAAGTAAAGAAAATTACTCGGGGTTGACCATTTTCATTCTTTCACTTATTTATTCACTCATTCAACACTTTTTTAAAGCAATCTTATGTTCCCCAAATGGCATAAGTCACTGAGAATATAATGTACAAACAGTAAGAGGTGGTCCCTGCCCAAATGCAATAGTCTAAGCAGGGGAGACAGACAGTAAGAGCACACATATGTAAACAAGGTAATGTTCAATTATGAATCAAAGTGTTTTGATTGATAACGGAGAAGGTGAGCAGATAAGGGAAAACCCCAATAGTGAAATTATACTGAGGTAGAGACCAAAGGCTCTGAAAGAGACTGCCATGCAGAGAACACTACTGAGAAAAACAAGTACAAATACTCAGAAGTAGAAAAAGTCTGGCCATGTTCCAGGATCTGTAAGGCAGGTAGAGTGGAGGCCGGGAGTTCGTGGATGAGTGACAAGAAATGAAGTCAAAGAGGGACCCAGGAGCTGGCTCTTGCCTTATGGGCATGGCAACAAGTCTGGACTTTCTCCTAAGTGAAATGGAAACCCAGTGAAGCATTTTAAGGGGGTGAGTGATATGATGGGATTTATGACTTTAAATATTAAGGGGGTGAGTGATATGATGGGATTTATGACTTTAAA
>NW_024412453.1:13880267-13894786 GCF_014898765.1 Herpailurus yagouaroundi
TTAAATATTAAGGGGGTGAGTGATATGATGGGATTTATGACTTTAAAAGGCCACTTTGGTTGCTTGCATGGAGGACAGGCACGAGTGGAAGCAAGGTGTCCAGGTAGAAGGGCAGGGTGGTCACCTAGCAAAGAGCTGATGGTGGCTTGCACCAGGTGACTGGCAGTGGGGATGGAGAGGAGAAGCTGGGTTAGGACTTGCTAGAGAATTAAATGTTGAGACAGGAGAAGTGGGGATCCAGGAAGACTATAACAGCCTATTTAAAATTGGTAATCCTAAAATTAGATTCATTTAACTCATCCGAAGTACAAGTGGCCATAATATATTTATTAACATGTGTGGTCCTTTATCAGGTCAGGTAGAGTCATAAATACTACCCTACCCCCCAAAAATGATCTTGACTACCTCCAGCAGAATTATATCTCCATGCTTTTACTTTCACTGAAGCCTATATACTTCCTCTTACAGCATCCCTCAAAACTTCCATTACATAATCATCGGATAAGGTATACTGTCTACCAAGCTGTGTTCTGAGGTCCATCAGAGCAGGGACCTGATCTGTCTTGGTCAGCATTATATTCCCAGAACCAAGTACTGTGTCTGGCATCCTGTGGGTGCAGTGAAATGAATAAATATTGAATGTGAATACATGCCCTGCAATTAGCTCTCTGAGTTTCCAGACAATAAAGGATAGGAAGCAATCTGAGCCCAGAACTAACACCCACTGACTATTTCCTAGTCTCCTCACAAGGATCCTCCTACTCCCTCCCCAACCCACTGCAAGTCTAGACACACCAGTCCCATAAAGCCAGAGCCACGCTGAACATCATGACTCATGGATGAGAAACCACCATAGATAATCATTGGGAGTTTCCAGGGTTTGCTGTGGGCAGCTTCCTGCAGAGCCCTATAAAGCAGAAGGAGGTTCATCCTTCCTTCTACCTGAAGTTCATCCTCACTCCCTCCTTCTCTCTCCCACTTTCACCTTAGAAACCATACCTTGATCCCCTTTTGGAAATGCCAATGTGTTATCAAAGCATTTCACAAAAGAACTCCATGGAACCCTGCTCCTCACAATCCTTCAAGATGTGTGACTTTTTGAAATCCATTATGAAGCCCACTAAGGAAACATGTTGGAAAGGGCAGTGCTACCTTTCGATAAGTATCTACCAATCCAAGTCTCCAGTTGTCTACTTCTAATTTCAATAATTACTGCATGGGCTATAGCACTAAGATATTCTGCTCTAAGGGTTTTAGATGGGAACTGTTGATTCAGAAAATTACAAACGACTGTCTACAAAGATGCCCCCAAATTCACTGATGTATTCATCCATACATCAAAAAAATCATTAAGTTCCTACCATGTGCCAGGTCATGGATAACTGTCAATGAATTAAACAGACAGGGCTCCCTTACTCATGTATTTATCTAGTTGGAAGGATAGACAACAGAGCAATGAATATGTAATTGCAAGTTGCGGTAAGCAGTGTAAAGAAAATAATGAAGGTCCTAGAATCAGACTAGAGTAGGAAGAGGGAAGTATGTAAATTAGATGGTCAGGAAAGATGGTTAAGAGAAAGTGAAGAGGAGATGGCATTTTAAATAAATGGTAAAAAGGAGAAGGCACCTACCAAGCAGTGAATGACAAAGAGACAGAGACAGGGTTCCAGGCAGAGAGGAGAGCCCGAGTGAAGACTGAGGCAAGGAGGAGCTGCCTCTGGCTAACCTTTCCAATCGCCTAACATCGGGCAGCCACCTGTCCCCGGATCTCTGCGCCCAACTGCCATCTGCACTCAGGCGTCTGGTCTGCAACCAAAACCTTCTTTTCAGGGTGCCACCTTTCCCTCCCCTTCCTGCACAGTCAGAACATCCACAAGCTTGCCCGCCCCCACTTTGTGCCCTCTCTTCGTCATCACTTGTGCACTCCTAGATGCTGGTTTCTCCACGCTCAAGTGAAGAAGCCCCCCCCCCCCCCCACCAAGGCTAACCATGAATTCCTTGTTTTCAGACCCAATCAATTTATTTTTCACTGTTTCTCACCTCTTCACAGACTATGATTTTCACCATTCCAACATTCTTGAAACTCTCGCCCTTCCTTTGCTCCTTAGCCAAAGCCCTCACCTGAAATGGTCCCTGATTTACTCATGTTGCTGTTCCTCTCCTAACCACTGCCAGTAAAAACAGCACTAGGGGAAGTTACCCTTACCTTTTACTCAGTACATATAACATGCCAGGCACCACACCGGGTATTTCACAAATCTGGAGGCAGGTATTTGGTTTTGTTTTGTTTTTTCTTCCCCCCTGCACTTTCTCCTTCCATTTTAGTCACTCAGACAGGTCGAAAGGACCCATTTGGTTTTTGGTTTCAACATGAGGAAATGGGAATGAGAGGAAGTCAGTGGACGGATGAAGCTACACAGGGCAGAAAGGCAGTGATACATATAAGGACCTTTTGCTTTCCAAAAGCCTTTCAAGGTACTTATGCTGCATGTTCTGCCTAAAAAATAAGGGAATATCTCTGATGGAAATAGGAAGACAGGAGGAGAGAGAAAAGAAGGAAGAAAGGAAGAAGAGGGAGAGGAGAAAGAAGGAGAGACAGAGAAAGAAAGAGATGCCATGCACATTATAACAGAGACTCCCAGACATTGGTAAGAGGACCAAAGCCTACAGTTTCGTGAGCATCAGAGACCTCCAATGGCAAATGGGTATGTGTTTCCAGTATCTACCCATTCTGGGGTAGAAGCTTATGGCTGAAGAAATGTAGCCTGGGTTATCTGAAAAACAAACGAGGTAATGGTCAGCCAGGGTCCACCCTCTGACCCTCACTTGTTTAGGTAGCAGGTAACAGCCTGGATCCTTTGCATAAGAAAGGTTGCATTTCTTGCCCGTAAAGTGGAATTGGGGATGAGGATAAAATTAACCTTGTTTTAAAATAACACAGAAATGTTCTCCTTCTTGCACAACTGAGACAATTGTGGGCATAGATTCACACATGCCTTCTCTCCTTTAATCCTTACAGCATCCACTTCTCTGGGTGTCCTTTCCTCCACATCACCCATGAGAGCATGTTGTCCCAGAAAGGTTACGTGACTGGCCCATGCCACAAAGTGACAAAGTCGAGATGCACGGAAGACTGTCCAACGCCAAAATCCTTGGCCTTTTTCACCAAGTCTTATCCCCAAAGACCCCACATGCAGCCTCTATTTTGTCTTTTCGTATCCTCTCTCAGCAATCTTAGAATCTCTCTTGACTTCAGCATCCATTTTTCCGTGTTCCCTGCCACGTCTGTTGCTTACATCCTAACCTTTCGATTAGCTTTATCTGATGACCCTCTCTGAGTCAATGGTGCATCCTCCATCACCAGGCTTTGCTTCAAACCCCTGAGTCATCCTTCTCTCTGAACAATGCTTTCTTCTCCAGGAAGACTGTTGGCTTTGCACACAGACTCCCTCGTTAAAATCCCAGCTCTTCTGCTAGGTGGCCTTAGGTAAGTTTCCTAAATTTTCTCACCTCCATTTCCTCATCTTTAAAGCCATGAGAAAAGAGAAAAGAAAAGCTATCTCACTGAGATGTTTTGCATATTAAATTAGCTAATACACAGAAAGCCAAAACATAGAATAGGACTGGTATTTAACAGATACTTAATAAAAATAAGCCTGAGTCGTCTCTCCAAAACAGTTGTTAAGCCTGTGCACATTAAATTGAAGATGAAACAGATCCTTACTCTCTAAGAATCTCCACGCTAGGTACCTTGTGGGGAACTGTCTATCATGTTCCCTGCCTTGGTTTCCTACCATTACCTCTTTGGTGGGTTAAGTCACTGTTGTCATGTAGCAGGCTTTTAACTGAGATGACTGTCCCTTAGCTTCCTCCAAGTTCTTTGTGGAGGTCAGACTAGGTTTTCCAAAGCCAGAAATCCTCTGATGGCTTCCCAGGAGGGACCAGAGGAGTCCCTGCAGCTGGGTGAAGATGAGACTTTGTGGCTGGTCTCAGATATATGTGGGCCCTGTTCTATCACTTCTTAGCGATTTAAGTTCAGACGCATTTTTTAACCTCTCTGGGCCTCAGCCTCTCATTTGTAAAATAGGGATCAAACAGTACATGGTAGTAAAAAATAATAAGTTAGAGCTCAATGGGCACACAGAAGACTGAAGTACAAGCCCCTTTGCAGGGAGGCAGGACTATTGTGACCGGGTGTGGCCAACTGACCATGAGGAGAAGCAAAAAGGACCAGAGTGAAACCCTCTTGTTGTCTCTGGGCAGGCCAACAGTGGACTTCACTTGAGAGAGAAATCAACCTCTGCCTACCATTTCAGGACTTAGCATATCCTGATAAGTTCTAAGCCCTCACTCACTTGATAACTATCCTCCTGTCCAGTGCTGTCTGGCAGAACCTTCTGTGACAGTGGAAATGCTCTATATCTACGCTGTCCAATATGGCAGTCGCTGGTCACATGGGACCAGTGAAATGTGGCTTGCATGACTGCGACACTACATTTTAAATTCTGTTTAATTGCAGTGAATGTAGATGCAAATAGCCCCCCGTAGCTGCTGGCTACCGCACTGGTGAGCTCGGGAGAATGAGACTTTGTTCCCTGGAAATGCCAGGCTCTCCTGAGTCCTAATGTCTTCCCGTTTGCCACGGAAAACCATTTTCAGGCAGTCTCTACCTCCGAAATTCTCACCTTGAAGGCATTTAGTCTCTCACTCGGTTCAGTCACAAATATTGCTCCAGCAACACCGTGTTACTTCTTGGGTTTGAAATGAGCAGCGCTACAATTCACAGAAAGTGCACACAAGCAAAAATGCACGCAACTGTTACGGATGCTTATTTCCAGATCAAAAGGCAATTCCAAAGGCCTAATGCAGTTGAACACGTGTGCCAGATACAAAAATAGAATAAACAGAGCTTTCTCTGAGTTACTCTAGATCCAAACCACCTGAAAAGGCACATCGACAGCCAGAAAGACGGAGGGAAGTGGAATGAGGCCTTCAGAATAATTACATGTTGTTAATTGAAAAATGTTAATCATGTCATATTAGGAGGAAGACGGGGTTAAATTGGTAAAATTTCAATTCACTTAGGCCTTATCTCTTGTTGGAATGAACCAGATGATTAATCCTCAATATTCTTCAGGGATGCAGCGAACAGCAGCAATTAAATTAACAACTACAAAGTTTATGCTCAGAGATTCAAAAATGAAAGAGGGAAACGCTTTAATTTTTCACAAGTTGTTACCTTAATTATCTTCTTATTGCTCTGTCTCTTTTCCCTCATTACAAAAACACACCCCTTAGTATTCACAGATCCCTTTAATTTGCTGTAGCTCAGTAACAATGTAAGAAATGTCATCGGAGATGCAGAGCCATAAATCTTACTTTGTGCGTGCTCAGTGAAAATAAATTGTTCTTCTGTGCCTAGTCTCCGTGTTCATTCTGCAGAGTGCTGACAGATTTCCACCCCCCAACACGTCATCTGAGTCTCTGTAAACCAATGCACGCAGCACGTTCCTTTATCACACAAATCCAAACGCCACCACCAAAACAACAAAAATTATTTAGGAGAACAGGCTGAAACTTAATTGGTCAGATTAATGAAATACCATAAGGAAATAGAACAATGTGGTAGTTAGGGAAATAAACACTCAAATTGAAACTTGTAACGTACTCACAGTACGGACATTAAAATGGGCATATAGGAAGCCTATACTGTAAACGCAGACCCCTAAAGTCTTCTTTATTTTGTTGCTTTTTCCCCCCTCTGAATGATATCTCTGCATCGTCAGCAGAGGAATCCAACTTTGTGAAGATCGGATAATTCATCTCCCTTGGAATGCAGCTAATCAAAATTGAAAAAAAAGATAAATTCCACAGCAACCACCATAAAGCAAGAGAATGCTGCCTCATGGTGATTTAACAGGTCCCCTGACATATGTGCATTAAAACTGTAACGATCACAAACACTACCTCCATGTCACGTACTCCTCTAACTCAGAAGCCCCATTTGCAAATTTAGCACACAAGCCATGTACACCCACAACTGCGACACAACAAGAAAAGTGGTCTTAATGGTCAGGGTTTCTAAGTAGGCTCTGTGGATGTGAATGGAGGCTAACAGGAATGCTTTTGTTTTCTTCAAAGAAGATCATTTTCTGGATAGGGGCGGGGGTAGGGGGGAGCGGTGGCGGTGGTGGGGAGGAGTGGAAATCAATGACATAATTAAGAAAATAGCAAGTTGGAAACTGTGAATGAAATTAAACACAAACCTACCACAAAACCCTGGGCTGAAACAGCAATGCAATCAAATGATTGTGAGTCCAAACTGGGAAATGCATGAGAACATATCAATAATTGAGTACGCCACATCCTAGATGCCTGAAGAAGTAATCACCGTCACTGTAAATCCTCCCTCAGAGTGATGTGAAAGTCTTTGACGGTTATATATACTAGAGCAGCATCATCTTTTAGTCTACTCTCTGAATTTCCAAAGTTTCTCAGCAAAATGTCATATCCCGGGAGAACGTCCTCACAACAAATTATTAGCCCGGCTCTATTGATCATCACCCAAATGGCAAAAATCTCAATAAATTTCATCTGGACCTTTACGGAAACCTCCAAAATGCATTACACCCCCTCTGCTGACCACCGTTTTTACGATCGCTATTGTATTTGCAGGGTAGTCAATTTTATACAGCATAACAAACTGCCAAGTGCTAACGTGATTCCCTCCATTACTGAGGCCCATGTATTAAATTTAGTGAGGTACAATATCAGACTTCAAATATTGCAAGGCTTAGGATTGAATGCCGCAGAGCCTAATGTTATCAACCTGACAAATACACTGACATATTAAGTAGCAGATCATGTATTCATATTTGGAACTGATGTTGTTTTTCTGTGTAGCTGTATATTTTTTGGATTAGCCATGATATTTCAAAATGAACATTATGTTTTGGAGTACAAGGGGGCTGACAGCAAAGAAGCTGCCTTGGTCATTATTTTTCTTTCACGGCAACTCAATTATCACTTTTCTTAATGATGTGCTGTTATAGGTATAATGAAAATGTAAGCACAACTCGGAAGAAAAAAAAAACATCATTTTTTAAAGAAATGGCTTATTTTTGTGTTCTTCTGCCTTCCACCAAGGTAAATAAGCTTTACCATTATAATTTTATTCCATGAGTGAAATGGCAGATTTCTTTTTTTTAAATTTTTTTTTTCAACGTTTATTTATTTTTGGGACAGAGAGAGACAGAGCATGAACGGGCGAGGGGCAGAGAGAGAGGGAGACACAGAATCGGAAACAGGCTCCAGGCTCTGAGCCATCAGCCCAGAGCCCGACGCGGGGCTCGAACTCACGGACCGTGAGATCGTGACCTGGCTGAAGTCGGACGCTTAACCGACTGCGCCACCCAGGCGCCCCTGAAATGGCAGATTTCTTTGGCATTAATCACATGAATCTCTTCTGGCTTTAAACTAAGACAAGGGTTGTTTTCTCCCTTTCCCCTCTCTTGCCATTGAGTCTTTGCATATTGGAGCAAAATCTGCCAAAATTACTGAATTTCCTTTAAAAATCTTGCTTCTCTTCTAATCCTACTTATACCATTTTAACCACTTCCATTTTGGAAAATGTGCATTGCAATATATTTACCCAATATTCTCATCCCACAATAAAATTTGCCATTCACAGAAACTAGAGTCTAGGATCTGAACATCCCAACAGCCAAAGCTTTTCAAGTTTACTCTCCATGGCTTATGTCTAAAACAGTATTTTGCCCAAAATATATATTTCTCTCATGAGACTGAATATGATTTTTTTTTTAAATTATATGTTCCGTCTTCCCCTCTGCCCCCTAAAACCTTGAGAACATGATACTAAACCCTCTTCCGGATCAAGAATTCTGATACTAAAACCGGACTATTTCCTACATACAAATCATAGTATCAAAAACCAGTTTTGCAATAATGAGGCCACTCCTGAGAACCAAGCAAATACCAGGATGCATCAGAACCAAAAGGTTTATTTTCTGACTCTAGTCTGCAAATTCATCAGAATCACAAGGGGGAAAAAAAAGTGTCTCTGGTTAAAACTGGAGATTCCAGGACTCAGACCAAGATTCTGATTGGCAATGTCCTCAGTGGGGCTCAGGAATGCAGAAGTCTTACATACACCCAGAAAGATTCTGATAATCAGTTGGTCTTACAGACAATGGTCCTAAGGTGATAGTCCTTGGGACTTGGTCCTGGATACTTGCTCCATTAATAGACATTTTATTAATGGGGTGAGTCTGGGTGTTGCACTGAAGGATTTTCCTTTAGTTGGTCTGACAGGGGCAGAGGGGGTGCTGGGCGTTCAGATTTTCTCTATCGTGGCAAAAACCACAGGACATATGATTGACCATCTTCATTATTTTTAAGTGAACACTACAGTAATGTTAACTATGTACACAAGATCCCTAGTACTTTTTCTTCTTTCAAATCTGAAATTCTACACCTATTAAATAGCATCTCATTCCCCCCTCCCCAGGCTCCTGGCAACCACCTTTCTACTTTCTTTTTCTGTGAGTTTGACTATTCAAAGTACCACACATAAGTGGAATCACACAGTATTTATTTCTTTGTGACTGACTTCTTTCACTTATATAATGTCCTCGAGGTTTATTCGTGTTGTAGCATATTACAGGATTCTTTTTCCTTTTTTTCAGGGCTGACTAATAGCCCATCATATGTGTATACCACATTAGCTTTATCCCTTATTCATGGTCATTCAGACTACTAGTGTCAATGATGCTGCAATGAACAAGGACGTGTTAGGCACCAGTACTTTTCAAAGCTCTTATGTGGGATAGAACTACTTTTCTAAAATATTGTGAAGCCCCTCACCCCTAGAAGAGAGATGTGGCTGTCTGAAAGTTACAGCATTTGGAAGCTTAGAAACAGGGTACATTTATATTCTACGTGTCCCCGTATTCACAGGATTGTCAACAGACCACACAAGAAGCTCTTTACAGGAGGCTGAGTACGTATTTGCTCGGGAGCCTCTGATGAGATGTAGGAGGGACTGCTGGGCTGACCCTGCCAGAAAGAGATGACTGGTTTGCTTGGAAGGAGTCTCTGCCCATCTCAGTAGGGCCCAGCTCTCAGTTGGTGGGGTCCTACACACGGAATGTTGTGTGAACCTGGGTGCAAATCTCAGCTCCAGTTACTTCCTGGCCATGTGATTCCCAGTGAATTTCTTCGAACATCTCTGTATCAGTTTCCTCAACTATACAATGGAGATTATAAAACCTGTCCGAGCAGAGGCAGTAGACAGAAAGTGGCCAGCCAGACCTCGACACTGATGAGGGCACTGTCTGAGCAGAAGCTATTATTCTTATGATAGTAAAAAAGATAATTTAAAGTCACGAATTCCTAAACTTTAACATGCCTACCTGATTCGATATAAAAGAATTGATCACCCCCATTTATAGGCAATGTGTCCTCTCCATATAGGACTGATAATAAAACTGAAGACACTCATTGCTGTCCTGCTGTCCCGTAATGACCTCTTCTTGATGGCATCCCAGAATTGCCTGACAGATTATCAGTGAGACAAGAAGACTAGCATTCTTCTTGATCTCAGCTCCTACCCTTTTAAAATGCATTGACAATATTGGAGCATAATATTCAAAGGGAAGAAGTTTGCCAAGGATGGGATTCCACAATACTGTTTATTTTTATGTTTTCTTTTCAAAATCAGTCTTATATTTATGAAGGGAAAGAGAAGTAAAAATATTGTTGGCCATAAAATCTACATTATCTACCCTAGACTACTTGTACTTATCCACATTATTTGTACACTAATAACCCTTTCATTTAATTATTTAAAATATACTTACGATGCACTCTCTGGGTCAGGTCCTATGTTAGGCATCGGGGTGTGGCAATGAATATGGAAAATGTGCTGACTTTGAGGAATTTACAAGTGTGTAAAAGGATGATTATCATAAAAAGTGTTAAATGTAGTAATATAACCATGCTCCGAGAATTACAGGAGCACCTAACTCATTCAACTGGCTTCAAAATTATGACTCTTCAAAATATGAGGAAGATTAGGCCAGAAAAAGTAGATTCCACACGAAAGGAAACATATGGTTGAAGGCATAGAGGCCAGGTATAGATGGAAGTAGAGAAACACATATCTGATTTGGCATTGCTCACAAATAAAATTCAAAGCAGGAAGTGAAAAGCAATGCAGGCTTCAACCTATCATCTTCAGATTCATTCATTGATTATTTATTCATCTATCATCCATCCATCTTTCCATCCATGCATCCATCCATCCATCTAATGTATGTATTCACCATACATCCGTTATCTATCCACCCTTTTTCAAAAGTGTGATAAATGTCTCTTTTAAGCCAGGAGTTGTACTACCCTCTGAAAATTCAAAATTTGTGTAAAAAACTCCATTTGGACTCTGCAAGACACTTGAAGTTTGATATTTCTGTCTCAAACAATCAGACATCTCTTCCTAATTCCTTACCCTTATCAAGCTATCCACCAGATGCATAAAATTAAAGCTAGCTGAAACTCCTCAATCTTCTCCCTCATGAAACAGAACAAATGCAACATATCTCTAAGCTCAACACATGGCTTTCCCCTTGGACTTCACCCCCAATATTACCTTCTATATCATATAATAAGAGGCATTATCTTGGGGTCCTGACGTCTACATTTCTCCTCCTTCTGAAATGATTTTACTTTATTCAACTACCCCTATCAGCTTCTAGTATCTGTGGTTCACACGGGCTGACTTCTCCCCCTTACTTGGGGTGCAGACATAACCCAAGCCTAACCAATGTTCACTGTTCTGGCCAAATGGATTGATTCAGTTGTGGGACCACTATTCAAGCAAGGTCAACCAAACAATATACAAATAAATGGTGTGACAGTTAAAAACTTGGACTCTAGGGCCAGACTTAACTTGGTTTGATTCCTGATAAAAGTTTAACTTTGGGCATGCTTCATAATCTATGATAGATTGATTACAAAAATGGCCCAAATTATTCACCTATCATTTATCAAGGCCATTTTTATCTACAACTACCAATACCCTACCATAAAGTGGTCATCTATTTTCTCACCCTTGGAATCTGGACTGGACTCATCACTTGCTCTGGTAAAAAAAGAAAAAAAGGAAAAAAAATCAGGAGTAGCAGAAATGACAGTGTTTCAGTTATGAACATAAGCCTCAGAAGGCCTTGAGCAATTAGGCAAGAAAAATGGTCTCTGTTTGCAGATGACATGATCTTATCTTTAGAAAACCCTAAAGACTCGGTCAAAAAAAATTGTTTAATAAACGAATTCAATAAAGTTAAAGGATATAAACTCAACATACAAAATCGATTGCATTTCTATATATGAACAACAAACCAACTGTAAAAGAACTTAGGAAAACAACTCTATTTACAATAGCATCAAAAACAATAAAATGCTTAAGGATAAATTAAACCAAGGAGGAGAAAGTCTGTATGCTGAAAACTGTACAACAGTGATGAAAGAAACTGAACAAACAAATGGAAAGATAGTCTGTGGAGGAATACTGTTAAAATGTCCATAGCGACCAATGCCATCTAAGATTCCGCACAGTCCTTATCAAAATTCTAATGGCATTTGTCACAAAAATAGAAAAAAAAAAAATCCCAGTTCACATGGAACCCAAAAGACCACAAATAACAGAGGCAACTTTGAAAAAATAAGAACAAAGATGAAGGCATCACTCTTCTTGACTTCAAACTATACTACAAAGCTATAGTAATCAAAACAATGGTACTGAGAAAATGTGATGTCACATGCAAAAAAAAAAATAATAATAAAGTTAGACCTGTATCTTACACTACTCACAAAAATTGACTCAAACTAGACTAAAGACTTGAATATAAGACCCAAAACTTGCCTGGGTGTTCAATTGGTTGAAGGTCCAACTTCAGCTCAGGTCATGATCTTGCAATTCATGGGTTCAAGACCCACAGTGGGTTCACCACTGTCAGCACAGAGGTCTGCTTTGGGATCCTCTGTCCCTTTTCTCTTTGCCCCTGCCCCGCTTGTGCTCTATCTCTCTCAGAAATAAATAAACATGTAAAAACTTAAATAAGAGATCAGAAGCTGTAAAACTTCTACAAGAAAGCATAAGGAGAAAGCTCCCTGACCCTGGTCTTGGCAAAAATTTTTTGGTATGGTACCAAAGTACAAGCAGCAAGAGTAAAAATAAACAAGTGGGACAAAATTAACCTAAACAGACTCTGCATAGCAAAAGAAATAATCAACAAAATGCAGAGGCAACCTGTAGAATGAGAGAAAATATTTGAAAACCATAAGGGGTTAGTATCTAAAACATAGAAGGAACTCATACAACTCAGTAGCCAAAGGACTGATAATCCTGAATAGACATTTTCCCAAAGACTTACGATGGTCAATGTGGGCATAAAAAGATGATGCACATCATTAATCATCAAGGAAATGCACATTAAAACCACAATGAGTTATTACCTCACACCTGTCAGAATGACTAGTACTGAAAAGATCAGAGGTAACAAGTGTTGGGCAAGGATATGAAGAAAAGGCGACCCTTGTGTACTACTGGTGGGAATGTAAATTGGTACAGCCACCATGTAACGCAGTATGGAGGTTCCTCAAAAAATTAGGAATAGAACTACAATATAAACCAGCAATCTAACTTCTGAATCAATATTCAAAGGAAATGAAATTACTATCTCAAAAAGATATATGTACCCGAATGTTCAATCCAGCATTAATCACAATAGCCAACAAATGAAAACAACTTGTGTCCACTGACAGATAAATAAGGAAAATGTGATAAAGATATTAGATAGATAAATTACAGTCATAAAAAAGAAGGAAATTCTGCCATTTGTGATAACATGGATGGACCTTGAAGATATCGGGCTAAATAAGTCAGAGAGAGAAAGACAAACACTGTATGATCTCACTTACATGTGGAATCTTCAAAAAGTCAAACTTAGAGAAACAGAGTAGAACGATAGTTGCCAGAAGCTGAGACGTGGGGGTAATGAGAAGATGTGTTCGGGAGATCCAATGTACAGCATGGCGACTATAGTTAGAAATACTGTTTTATGTAGTTGAAACTTGCTAACAGAGTAGATTTTAAATATTCACCCACACACTACAGACACACACACACACACACACACACACACACACAGTAGTGAAGTGA
Source organism: Herpailurus yagouaroundi (assembly GCF_014898765.1). NCBI lineage: Eukaryota > Metazoa > Chordata > Mammalia > Carnivora > Felidae > Herpailurus > Herpailurus yagouaroundi. The sequence continues at coordinate 13,893,505 of NW_024412453.1, forward strand.
GGTGATGGATCTCAATCACGCTGGTGGAAAAAGCCTTGAGTACTTCTGAGGTGATGGATGTGTTAACAAACCTTATTGTGCTAATCATTTCACCACACATACATGTATATCACACCTATATACATCAAATCATCATGCTGTGTATCTTAAATTTACAGTGTTATATATCAATTATATCTCAATCAAGCTGGTGGAAAAAGCCTTGAGCACTTCTGACCTTTTTTGCTGCAGAATGGTGCCAGCTCACTGTGGCTTCTCTGACTCCCGATGAGGACCAGGCTGGCCTGCTGATGATATGTGAGGTGGATGGGGAGCAGTGAGCCATGTCAGCCACGGGCACACGAGGATACAGGTCCCGCCTGACCTAGTGACTGCAAACTCGTGAGCAAGCACAGCAGAGATCAGAACCGTCACAGGAAGACTCATGAGAAACAGCAGCTGTTCACAGTTTACAGTCACTAAGTCTAGGGCCCATTTGTTACACAGCGCTGACACAACCATTCTGTGCCTAAACTTTATCATCTTCAAATGGGGTTAACCATGATGCCTATTTTATAAGATTGTTGGGAAGATTAAGAGTGATAATAGATCTAATATGTATAAAGTACTTATAAAAGTGACTGGTGTTTGGGACACACTATTTGTTCTAAGGAAATCCTCTTTTGTGTGTATGTGAGAATGCTCAGGAAGTAAGCATTTGTTTTCTACTAGGGCTGCTTATTTGGCATAAAATGAGTCTGGGAATTCTGCATCTCTTGAGCCCTCAGAGATCATTTCAACAGAGAGAAGCTAAACAAAACAAAAGAAAAGATCCAGATTTCAGGTGATCTATTTATACACCTGGACCCAATCTCTCCCTGATCTTTGCAGTTAGGTAAGCCAATAAATTCTCTCTTCCACTTAAGCTTATTTGAGTTGTAATTCTGTCACTTGCTACCAATAACATCCTGATTAATATGCTGTTGAATAAAGTCCTTCTATTCTTAAGTCAGGTTATCAACAAGATAAGTTGAGGCTTTAACTAGCCTCCATGGGGCTACAAAGAAGAATATAGAAGACAAGGGCCCATTCCTGAAGAGTATACAACTCAAACTCCACTGGGAAAAAAAAAGCTCATTAATTCCTTAGTTAACACTTACCTGAAATCCTCACCACACTTAGAATGGTCATTTCATTCATTCCTGTAACTCTGCCTTATCCAAGCTCTGGTTCAGTGCTGATTTTCCCATCCAAATACACACACACACACACACACACACACACACACACACACACACACACA